>NC_069681.1:29210058-29513088 GCF_023699985.2 Odocoileus virginianus | reverse complement strand
TGGGGGTTGAGTGAGATCTGGGTTTGGGGGGAGCAAGCCTGAGAATAACGACTCTTGGGACCTCCCTTTGGACACAGTCTGAATTAACTGCATTTGTCATTTTGCATTCCTGCGAAGACATATTTGGGTGTTTTGGAATAAAAACACCATATTCAATCTCTTATCAAACTTTTATAAGCTGTTGTCATATGTAATGTGGGTGCCTGCATATGTATCAGTGGCCACAAAACTTGCTAACTTTCCAAGGGACATCTGATAAGTTTCAGATGCTTGAGAACCTTCGCAGAGGCTGGCCAGCAGTTGTGGCTGGTGTGGTGTGATTGTGATGATAAGTATATGTATGAAGTGGGGTGAGGGGGAGATTGGGTTGCTAGTCGTTGTGAACTTCTTGAAGACAAAGCTGTGCCTGATTCATCATTTATTCCTGCCACTACCCACAATGAACGGTGAACGTTAGTGACACTATTTTTTGTGTGTGTGTGTGCTAAAATAAACAGAGTACTGCTTCTGAACCTTTGTGGGCTGCACTTGAGAATGACTCAAACCCTTGGGAAAACATGACTCTGATGGTATAGAGGGCCAGATCCTATACAAGGCTGTGCACCTGTGAATATAAAATAAATCTTGGTTGACGGGTTGACTAGTGTATACAATACTTGTATGGTTTGCCTTAAGATCAAGCAATGGACTAAATAATCTTGCAAGGTCTATTCCAGCCTGATAATTCGGCTTTTGTCTTTCTGGTCACAGTTGAAAGATGATATCCAGAGCTCTAATATTGCCTGTTTTGACATGTGAACTTTAATAAACGATGCGTGGCCTATTGTGCCGTCTACCTTAAGCACACGTGTAGATAGCCCTTTCATTAGTGACCGTGGCCAAGATGCTATGTTGACACCACAGGTCAAGGGCTTTACCCCATGGGCTTAATAGAACTTGAAGAAAAAAGTGTAGCCTCCTACCTAAGTGCTTTAGGCCACGGCTATGGTTGTTATCTCTCAGAAGTCACTGTTTGGGGGTTATACCTCCTAGGGCAACTTAATGAGTGACAACAGGATCATTTAAGGAGTGAAAGTTCCTTGGGGTGTGGTAGTTAAGGCATGCAGAACCAGTTACTTTTTTTCTTGTTTTTTCTATGAATATGGAATCTGTGGCAGCTCACAGAATGCCAGTGAATTACAGAAAATGCCTTTTTAAAAATAATTTTCATGGTTTGAACCTATTCATATGGACTGACTTAAACTTGCTTAACAGAGTAACTATAAAAATAGTCACTTGCTCACTCAACAAATATGAACCAAAATAATGGTAACAAAAATAATGGTAGCTTCCCATCGCCCAGTAAATGATTCACAACTCTCTATTTACAAAGTATTGATGTAAAATGCAGTTGACTGTAAGTCAGTGGATTTTCTAATTACATCTCAGAACTAAGTGGTTTTAATAAATATTTCTATCTTTCAGGTTCAATTTAATATTGTTTTCTATTATGTAGTATGCAAAACAATGTGCTATTAAACTTCCTTTAACCAGGTTGCAAAGGCAGGAGACCAGGGTTCGAACCCTGGGTCGGGAAGATCCCGAGGAGAAGGGAATGGCTCCCACTCCAGTATTTTTGCCTGGAGAATTCCATGGACAGAGGAGCCTGGTGGGCTACAGTCCATGGGGTTGAAATGAGTCGGACATGACCAAACAACTAATACTTTTTACACTAAGGAAAGTATTATTTAGAGACAGTTTGGCATAGTGGCTAAGATTTTAGACTGTGTCAAAAGGACAAGTTTGACTCAAGGTCTGCCAGTAACTGGCTATATAACTTTAAACTCATCATTTTACCTCTTTTTGAGTTTCCTCATTGGTAAGATGATGATGGTAGAGATAAAATAATCATCTAGGTAGTTGAATCTTGATGACAATTAAGCAAGTTAATTTGCAACAGAGGATAAGATGATTGGATGGCATCACCAATTCAATGGACAAGATTTGAGCAAACTCTGGGAGATAGTGAAGGACAGAGAAGCCTGGCATGCTGCAGCCCATGGGATCGCAAAGAGTAGGATACAACTTAGAGATTGAACAACAACAAGAATTCTTGAAGACAGCCTATTAGAAGTCTTGCACATAGTAGGCACATGGTATATTTTGACTACTCTCATTACCTGTTAATGGTTTAAAGAACTAAATGTTAGAACACTAACAATTACATACCAGTAGCACTGAAATTGTAGAGATTCTGCAGAAAAGAACATCGCCTTAAAAGACACATGTAAAGGTATTTGCTAGGACTTTCCTTTTAGAATATGTGTGCAATGGATCTTTGAGAAATTTTGCATTAACTAAAATTGCATCACTATGAATACTGACAAAAGAAAGGTCCTGTATTGTCAAGGGCATCAAGGTCTAAAGGGCTGAATTCATGTCCTTCTTTGTCGGTTTCTACCATTGGCTGAGTTACTTGGGGTCTTGGGAACTTGGTGTTCCCATCTACAAAAGAGGGATAATATCTGTCACAGATAATCCATGACTTGACTAAAGACCATGAATGTAAAGCCCACAGTTTGAAGTCGGCACTAAATAAAGGGTAGTCACCACTATTATTTCAAATAGAAGACAGTTTGTTTCATTCAGATCTCAAATTATAAAAAAGGACATTATGCTGTACAAATAAATAACATAGCCATGTGCTGGAATACTTGAAATGATATCCAAACTTATTTTTACTCAATTCAGGGAAGACAAAGAAAGAAAACTGATCATGTAAAAAAGCAGGGTAGGCTGGCTTGTTTAAGATGTAGCAAAAATTGATAATCAGGAAACTTGACATCACATTCCCTACAGAAGGTGCTCAATGCCAAATAGGGCTTTCCATGTTGACAGCCCTATGAGCTTTGCTTACTCTGTGCATGCATGCTAAGTCACTTCAGTCACGTCCAACTCTTTGAGACCCTATGAATTATAGCCTGCCAGGCTCCTCTGTCTGGGATTATCTAGGCAAGAATACTAGAGTGGGTTGCCATTTCCTCCTCCAGGGCATCTTCCCATCCCCGGGATGGAACCTGTGTCTCTTAAGTCTCCCGCTCTGAGAAGTGTTTTGTTTTGTTTTGGTTTATTTTTACCACTAGTGCCACCTGGGAAGCCCTTTTACTTGCTGGACATCCACTGCAAATAGTAGAACTTCTCAGGCTGAGATTTGGGCTGGGCCATGCCAGATGCCAACATTGGAGAATAAAGAACCACCCAAAGGGGAATAAGAACCACTCAAAGAATTTGGTCTAATGTTAGCCCTGAATCTGGCCTTTCACGACTTGAAAAAGTGGAAGGGGGATATATTCTGTTAACGTTTCTAGGTTTTGACCATGTGTCTCCATTCATTTTACTTTTCCATTTCAGAGGAAAACATTCTGGATTACAGAGTGATGATATTAGTAGACTCCACCTCCCTTTAAGAGTGCTACAAAATAATAATTAGATGGCAACTTCTGCCAAAATAAACATGAATCATTGAAGGCTTCCTTTCTCTGATGCTGGATCCCTTGGAAATATTTCTACAAATCTATTTATTTTTAAGTGTAAAAGAACTTTAGATTGTAAGATCACCCTGGTAATAAATAAAAGTAATCCTGGAAAACAGATTGGGGCATTTGGTAGTTTAAACTTTCTAAAATCACATGATAAAGCATTAAATTTGAGTTTCTACTATTTTATTCTTGGAAAGTATTACTTTAAGGTGATTTGGTGTAAAGATTCTATTTATTATCTTGATTTAAAAAAAACCCAGATATTGAAATTTACATCTACGCAAGAAATTAATATAAAATGAAAAACTGTATTGTCAAAGATTAGGGTCCACCTGATACCAGCCCCCAAGTTCCATGGCATTTACCATGTAAACTCCTTCAATCTTCCTGTCTCCTTACATGCTTATCTATAAACCAAGATCTCCTTACATGCTCATCTGTAAGTCAGGATCTCAACTTGCCAACCTTGGGGAAGAGGCATGGTGTGGGACAGACAAATGCCCCAGTCAGTCAGATTCCAGACAACTCTGTGTATTCTTTCCACCTTCCTTAATGCTCCTGTGCCTTCTCTCTCCACCTACCGACACCTCTCTAGGTATAACACTTATAAATAGCATCATGGTATCTTCATATGTGAATTGTGGAACAATTCACAGCTGTCTGCTGACTTCTCAAAGACAATTGAAGATAATTCAGACAAAGGCAGCTTTGTTTTGCTTTGACCAGTTGTTGTTGTTGTTGTTGTTGTTGTTTAACCCTAAGTGGAGGTACTTCCCTGGAGGTTCAATGGTTAAGAACCTGCCTTGCAATGCAGGGGACATGGGTTTGATCCCTGGTCCAGGAGCTAAGACCCCACATGCTAGTTGCATGCTTGGCTACTACTACAGAGCCTGAACGCCCTGAGCCCATGTGCTACAAGTAGAGTCTGGGAACCCCAAGGAAAGATCCTATGTGATGCAGTGAAGATCCAGTGGGCTGCAAATGAGACCTGATGGAGTCAAACACATTGTTCGTTCATTGTTCAGTTGCTCAATCATGTCCAACTCTTTGTGACCCCATGGACTGCAGCACGCCAGGCTTCCCTGTCCTTCATCATCTCCCAGGGTTTGCTCAAACCATGTCCATTAAACCAGTGATGCCATCCAACCATCTCATCCTCTGTCATTCCCTTCTCCTCTTGCCCTCAATCTTTCCCAGCATCAGGGTCTTTTCCAATGAGTCAGCTCTTCACACCAGGTGGCCAAAGTATTGAAGCTTCAGCTTCAGCATCAGTCCTCCTAATGAATATTCAAGTGTTGATTTCCTTTAGGACTGACTGGTTTGACCAAACACCTAAAAAAATTTTTTTTTAAGTTTCTAAAAGTCCTACATGGATAATGCAGAATTTTAAGCAATAATGATAATAATCGCACAATTTAGGCTGAGCAGATATCCTTCGGTAGTTTAGAAGAGGAGTGAAAATCACAGACCCCAGTGGAAGCAGCTCTCTGGGTGCAGATATGAGGCAGGCGAGTGAGCCTTGAACCAAACCCCGCCCCGCGAGCGCATTGCACAGCTGGGCTGGCAGCTGCCTTTGCTTTATTATCCAGCTGGCTGCTGGGTTTGTGGCTGGGTCTCAGCCCTCTAAATATGCTTCTTTCAATTTAGACCACTCATGCCGAAGGCCAAGGTCGTTTTCACTGATTCTTCTGGAGATACTGACAGGCACATTCAGAAATGAAAAGTGGAGCTTGAGGAAGTAAAAGCTCTAAGTACACGCCCAGCATTATCATCTTTACACAAATTAAGTCAATGAAAGCTGGCACGCAATGGACAGTCATTATTTTATGCAAAGGTAGCACAAAGTCCTACTTTTCTGTGGCTTTTACAGCCATTAGAATCAAAGCTAACGAATGCCATTGCTATCTTACTTCCAGCACAATTACTGCACTTTGATAAAATACACTCGGGGTTCTTTCCCAGAAAAAGGCAGTGTCAGTAATGTAGCTCATACTAATCAAAAGCAATTCTGGACAGAAAACATTCATTTTATGAATATAGAAATTTCTTCCATTATATCTGAGACAGAGTGTGATGGTGGCATTCGGCAGAGCTACAGGGCAAATCATGAAAGTAATTTACTGGCCATAAAAGAAATTCTTAATTAGAAAATAAGGTTCATTTCGATAGCTCTGCTATGAAATGAGTGATGATGGATGGCCAATAAGTGGATTTTACTTTTATGTGCTTCATATTCTCCCTTTCCTGGAATTATGGTCAACAAAGGTGACTACATTCCTGTATGTTTTCCAATGGTTCTTGATGAAATTATTAGGCATTCTTCATAATATTAATTTACAACTGTCTTCAAATTGTAAGAATTTATACAGGCAGATTCATATTAAAATGCATTAAATATACGAGTGGGGGAAAATGCTCCATGAGCTTGTTAAAGACAAGCATTGTGCCTTCCTGGTGGTTCAGGGGTAAGGAATCAGCCCGCCAGTGCAGGAGACACAGGTTCGATCCCTAGTCTGGGAAGATCCCGTATGCCGTCTGGAGGCTACACCCACGCACAGCGACGATCGAGCCTGCGCGCCGGAGCCCAGAAGCTGCAACGACTGGGCTCAAATGCCGCAGCTGCTGAAACCTGGGGCCCTAGAGCCTGTGCTCCGCAGGCAGAGACGCCGAGGCAATGAGAGGCCCGTGCACCACAACCAGAGAGGAGCCCCCGCTCGCCGCAACGAGAGAAAGCCGGAGGGCAGCGAGGAAGACCCAGCACAGACAGGAGTAAGTAAACGGATAACAATTACAGGCAGCTCTGTAAAAAAAGAAAGAAGCACTAAGGGATGCCAGGACTGGTCTTCGCAACGACTGTTTCTGGATGTTTACTATTCTATTTTGCTATTTGAAAGACACATTCCAGTTATTAAGGAGCAGACAACGACATAGTTTCCTTCTACTGCATGGAGCACTGCATTTCTTCTTTGTTTTTCTTCCTGTTTTCTTTTTTCTGTTTAATTTTTAGGACGGACACACATGGGAATGATTAGTTCTGCATTTAATTCTCGAAATAGGAAAACAAGTCTTCCACCGATGCTTCATTTAAAAACTCTTACTACTGCCTCCTGTTTTGATTTGCTAGGCAATATTATCAACTAATTTCCAATTAACAACCTGATTCATCTTCATAGTAATCCTACAATGAATACTATTGTGATCATCCTTTTTAAAAATTTATTTTAAAAGTCACTCAGTTGTGTCCGATGCTTTGCAACCCCATGAACACAACCATTTCATGAATGAGAAAACCAAGATACCAAAAGTCTCACTAACTTGATAACAGTTATCCAGCTAATGGGTAAGAGGGCTGGAACTTGAACCTATGCAGTTTTACAACCAAAGTCATGTTTTAATCCTGATTCAATGGCTGACTTTTCCTGGGCACTGTTGTCTCATGTTATTCACATGATACTCACGTAAATATTGTGATATTCATGATGGCATGTAAAAGGTAAATCCCATGTTATTTCCCTCTTTTTAATACTGAGATGAAAGAGACTGAGAGAAGTTAAGTCATAGATTAGATATCATAGGATCAAAATACAGAGTATTCTGAATTCACTTTTGTTTTTTCCCATAGCACCATATTGCAGCTAATTCTTGTGACTTGGAGAAGTCATACACACACTACGAGTATTATATAATTATCCTCACTATCAGCAAAGCATGCTTTAATACATTTTTATATGTAGGTCTACACCACATTCCTTTATCAGCAAAAGGTTTTTAAAGAAACTTGACTCCAAAATAAGCAGAAAAAAATAAAACAGAATTCAGAAATATGCATTAAGAATAAGACATTAGCATATTGGTACATTAAATGATTTAATATTTGTATTATGAGAAAAAAGTACAGATCTTGTGAAAAGTCTTCTTAAAAGTTTGATTTTTAGGATGATCTATGCAATATTAACTGGTTAAAAAAAGGTAGAATATTCTTTTTAATCTAATCAGTTTTCATGATGAAGTTCTCACTAAAAAATGTTACAATGCTTTAGCAAAATTAATACACATACGTACACATAAATTTATAAGTTGCTAAAGATAAAAACTCATAAAGTCAGGAAAAACAAGACCAGGAGCTGACTGTGGCTCAGATCATGAACTCTTTATTGCCAAATTCAGACTTAAATTGAAGAAAGTAGGGAAAACCACTAGACCATTCAGGTATGACTTAAATCAAATCCCTTATGACTATACAGTGGAAGTGAGAAATAATTTAAGGGACTAGATCTGATAGACAGAATGCCTGATGAACTATGGATGCAGGTTCATGACATTGTACAGGAGACAGGGATCAAGAACATCCCCAAGAAAAGAAATGCAAAAAGGCAAAATGGTTGTCTGAGGAGGTCTTACAAATAGCTGTGAAAAGAAGAGAAGCGAAAAGCAAAGGAGAAAAGGAAAGATATTCCCATTTGAATGCAGAGTTCCAAAGAATAACCAGGAGAGATAAGAAAGCCTTCCTCAGCAATCAATGCAAAGAAATAGAGGAAAACAACAGAATGGGAAAGACTAGAGATCTCTTCAAGAAAACTAGAGATATCAAGGGAACATTTCATGCAAAGATGGGTTCGATAAAGGACAGAAATGGTATGGACCTAACAGAAGCAGAAGATATTAAGAAGAAGTGGCAAGAATACACAGAAGAACTGTACAAAAAAGATCTTCACAACCCAGATAATCACGATGGTGTGATCACTGACCTAGAGCCAGACATCCTGGAATGTGAAGTCAGGTGGGCCTTATAAAGCATCAAGACAAACAAAGCTAGTGGAGGTGACGGAATTCCAGTTGAGCTATTTCAAATCCTGAAAGGTGATGCTGTGAAAGGGCTGCACACAATATGCCAGCAAATTTGGAAAACTCAGCAGTGGCCACAGGACTGGAAAAGGGCAGTTTTCCTTCCAATCCCAAAGAAAGGCAATGCCAAAGAATGCTCAAACGACTGCACAATTGCACTCATCTCACACGCTAGTAAAGTAATGCCCAAAATTCTCCAAGCCAGGCTTTAGCAATACGTGAACCATGAACTTCCAGATGTTCAAGCTTGTTTTAAAAAAGGCAGAGGAACCAGAGATCAAATTGCCAACAACTGCTGGACCATCAAAAAAGCAAGAGAGTTCCATAAAAACATCTATTTCTGCTTTGTTGACTACGCCAAAGCCTTTGACTGTGTGGATCACAATAAACTGTGGAAAATTCTGAAAGAGATGGGAATACCAGACCACCTGACCTGCCTCTTGAGAAACCTGTATGTAGGTCAGGAAGCAACAATAAGAACTGGGCGTGGAACAACAGACTGGTTCCAAATAGGAAAAGGAGTACATCAAGGCTGTATATTGTCACCTTGCTTATTTAACTTATATGCAGAGTACATCATGAGAAATGCTGGGCTGGAAGAAGCACAGTCTGGAATCAAGATTGCTGGGAGAAATATCAGTAGCCTCAGATATGCAGATGACACCACCCTTATGGCAGAAAGTGAAGAGGAACTAAAAATCCTCTTGATGAAAGGGAAAGAGGAGAGTGAAAAAGTTGGCTTAAAGCTCAACATTCAGAAAACTAAGATTATGGCATCTGGTCCCATCACTTCATGGGAAATAGATGGGGAAACAGTAGAAGCAGTGTCAGACTTTATTTTTTGGGGCTCCAAAAATCACTGCAGATGGTGACTGCAGCAATGAAATTAAAAGACGCTTACTCCTTGGAAGGAAAGTTTTGACCACCTAGATAGCATGTTAAAAAGCAGAGGCATTACTTTGCCAACAAAGTTTCATCTAGTCAAGGCTATGGTTTTTCCAGTAGTCATGTATGGATGTGAGAGTTGGACTGTGAAGAAAGCTGAGCACTGAAATGTTGATGCTTCTGAACTGTGGTGTTGGAGAAGACTCTTGAGAGTCCCTTGGACTGCAAGGAGATCCAACCAGTCCATCCTAAAGGAGATCAGTCTTGAGTGTTCATTGGAAGGACTGATGCTGAAGCTGAAACTCCAATACTTTGGCCACCTGATGTGAAGAGTTGACTCATTGGAAAAGACCCTGATGCTGGGAGGGATTGGGGGCAGGAGGAGAAGGGGATGATAGAGGATGAGATGGCTGGATGGTATCTCTGACTTGATGAACATAGGTTTGGGTGGACTCCAGGAATTGGTGATGGACAGGGAGGCCTGGCGTGCTGCGATTCATGGGGTCTCAAAGAGTCAGACATGACTGAGCGACTGAACGGAACTGAACTGAAAGATAAAAACAGCTTGCTAAATAGTACAAATAATTGTGTGTGTGTGCATATTTATAAATACGATATGTGAAGAAAAAATACGGAAGGTTAAATATTTATTAGCCACTATTTCTACTGGTTAGGTTTATGTCATGTATTTTTGTAATTTCTATAATGTTTTACATTTGGGGGGATGAGAGTACATTTTATTCCTACCAAAAAATAGGTATATAATAAATAATTAGAAAAAACATGTTTTACGAATCAAGAGCTATAACATATAGAAATAATGCACATCATTTTGTATAGGAATTAATAAAGGTATATATGGTAGAGAGAAATTCATATGAAAGTGAACTAAAATTCAAGATAGATTTTTTTTTCTTTTGCTACTTTGTTCCAAATCTATTTCTCCCCAGCATTACATAATTTAGTAATTGTGTAAAATATCATTGCTACTTTAGGTAAATAACATTTAACAGAACAAAAAAGAAATAAAGTATTGGATAGCACATACAAAACTACTAAAATTATAAAAATAAAATCAAGAGAATTGTATAAAGACTTAAAGGGATTGACTTTTGTTTGCATATATACCAAGAGATTCTATAAACTTTATCACATTATAGTGCAAAAGGCCTATGTGACATATAACTTCAGCATGTTTAGAAATCATAAAAATGAGACTTCAAGGCACATTGTTCTAATGAGAAATAAAATGTTGGAAATGTGGAATATTTGACTGAATATAATGGAAAGCTTGTGCTAATTTTTTCTTCTTTTCTTTCCTTTTTTTTAAATTTAGGATATGGAGAAAGTAGGAGTAAGAAAAGCTCCAAGACGGAAATTGGTTCATAGGAAGTCTGTGGAAAATGTGTCCTGGACCTCCTAGATTATTATTCTGATCATAAAACAGGTGAATGGTCACAGAGTCCCTCAGATGATACCAGAGCAAACATGTGCTACCCACGGGCGAACGAGGCAGGAATAGGTCAACAGAGTCCGGCAGGAAGTTAGCCGTGAGGAACTCTTCAGCACCGCTCTTCTTAGGCAAAGACTCAAGACCAGATGGCAGAACCTCTTCACAGCAATGGTGGAATGGGTTCTCTGTGTTCAAACTGAGTTTATTTAAATGCAGAAGAGGAGGTGTTATTTCTCTATCTCTTGAATACTTTAGTTCTAGACATCGTTCCTTATCTGCGCGGACCAGTGTGCAGTTATCTGCTCCACTTAACAAGGCAGCAGGTAATTGAACAGATGGTGGAAGTTCACCCTGTAAGGGCAGATGGCTGGATTCTTTCCCGAAGCATTTAGTGATAAGAGCAGAGAGGAGGTACAAAGATAACAAAGAAGAAGCTGAGAGAAAACTGAATATACATATGGGTATTTATCGAATATATGTTTGCAATATATAATATATGCTTATATACTATATATTTAGCAAAATATCTATTTACTATATATATTCACACCTATCTATGATGTCAAGAAGACCATGTAAGGTTAGAATCTTAAAAATATTAGAATTTGAAGAAAGATACTTGTGCAACAAAGTTAAATAGGGGAAAAGTATTTTAAAATTTGAATAAAAGTATTAAAGAGCTATATGATATGGAATGAAGCATAGATTATCTGGTTATATAATGGCTTAGTTCATTTGGGCAGCTATACCACAATATCACAAACTGTGTGGCTTATAACAAAAATATCATTTCTCATAGTTCTAGAGGCTAGAAGTTCAAGGTGAGGACAGCATGGACCATGAAGGCCCTCTTCTGAGTTAAGACAGTCAACTTCTGATTTCTCCAGGTGGTGGGTGGAAGAGGCTGGGGGGCTCTTAAGGGTCTTTGCGGTAAGGACAATACTCTCATCCATGAGGGCTCACTCTGCCCTTATAGCCAAATCACCCCAAAGTCCCTACCTCCTAACTCATCACACTGGGCACTAAGATTTCAAACTACAAATTTTTGAGGGACACAGACATGAAGTCTGTAGCATGGAAGTATCTAAGTTTGTGATGTGCTAAACTCAAAAGCTTGCAACCTGTTACAGAAAAAAAAAATGTGCTAAGGGAAGGATCACAGTGGATATGAGAACATGCATTAAAGGGCCTGACTATTAAAGACATGAAAATAAGATAGTAATGTGCAAGGGAAAGGATCACTAGACTTTCTTTTTTTCTTTTGAAATTAATTTGTCTTGGAGTATAGCTGCTTCTCAGTGTTGGGGTAATTTCCACTGTACTGTAAGGTGAATCAGCTATACATGTGCATATGTGTATTCGTGTTAGTCACTCAGTTGTGCCCAACTCTTTGCGACTCCATGGGCTGCAGCCCACCAAGCTCCTCTGTCCATGGGATTTCCAGGCAAGAATGCTGGAGTGGGTTGCCATTTCCTTCTCCAGGGCTTCTTCCCAGCCCAAGGATCGAACCCGGGTCTCCTGCATTGCAGGTGGATTCTTTACCACCTGAGCCAGCAGAGTAGTCCTCCCGCACAAACACACAGTCCCTCGCTTTCGGACCTCCCAGCAGGTCGCTGCAGGGCAGCGTTCCGTGTGCTCTGCGGTGAGTTCTCACTACCCATTTCATAGACAGTAGTGTACCCATGCCAACCCCAGTCGCCCAGTTCCTCCCACCTGCCCCCCTTCCACCTTGGTGTCCATGTATTTGTTCTCTAGGTCTGTGTCTCTAGTTCTGCTTTGCAGATAAGATCATCTGTACCAGTTTTCTAGGTTCCACCTCTATGTTAACATACAATATTAGTTTTTTGCTTTCTGACTTACTTCTATCTGTATGACACAGACAATAGAGGATGAGATGGTTGGATGGCATCACCAGCTCGATGGACTTGAGTTTGAGCAAGCTCCGGGAGCGATGGTGGACAGGGAGACCTGGCCTGCTGCAGTCCAGGGGGGTTGCAAAGAGTCAGGCATGACTGAGCGACTGAACTGAGACTTTTAAATAGAAAAATTCAATGGAAGAATGCATGTAATTGATACAGAAAGGATTGTTGGAGAGAGAATGCTTAGTATGGGAACAAAAAACTTCAGGAAGCAAAAAGGGACAGGGTTACTTTAAAGATGAGAAGAGGTGTCTCTTCCTCAGAACTTTCACAGAAATAAGGGAAGAGGTGTGGAAGCAGATTATGTGCAAGGAAAGGGTGGTGGGGAGTTGGTAAAGCAAATACCAGCTGTTCTAAATACATAACAAAAAGATAGAAGCAAGAACACAGACCAATCTAAGGTGCCAAGAAACTGAATGCAAGTGTCTTGATTAAGAAAGAAATTCTTAAGAAAGACTGTGCTTAGAACTAATTTTATGAGCGACAAGGCCCCATGCAGATGGGCTTAATGCCTTGCATATAGTACAATCTAAATTAATGTTTACTGCATAAAAATCTCAAATAAAAGCAATTACCAGACATGACTGCTTTATTTTGGAGTACAAACCTGTGATTCTGTCTCACTGTTTATGGGAAACTGTTCTATGTCTGGCTCACTGTAGCTTGATTACAAGCTGCAAGTTCTTTATCTACAAAGTAGACATAATAGTGTCCTCATTTCCCAGGGTTGTTGTGGGAGTTTATTAATGTTTATCACACCTGCTTGGATACAGAAACCCAAATCTGCTCCTCACACATGAACTCTGAGTAATCTGAAAGACATAGTTAAACCCAATGCCCATAGTGAATGCCAGCAATTGGTCTATTAAATGGTGAAATTTAATGCACTTCAATAGACTTTTTTTGGTAACTTTTTAAATTTCTTAACCATAAAGTGGAAGAAATAAATAGTATAACCCACTACTGAGAACATAATACAAAAGCAATGAAACTGACAGGTTGACTCATCCAGGACAAGGAAAGGTTTATTTTGGAATGATCCATAATGTCAAAAACAGACATGCCATAAAAGAACCATAAAGAAAGCAAATACTCTAAATAGTTAAATCTTTACATTATGTTCATGAAGAAAAATTATCACTTTAGGAATCAACTTATCATTTTACTAAACATACTATGAGTCTAAGGGAATTAATAAATAAAGTTCTCCAACTTCAGTACTTGTGATGACATAATTACTGCTGTCATTTAAGATATATTGTATATTGATAAATCTACAAGAATCAAAATTATCCTTCAACCCTGCTTCTAGAGAGAAGGAATGTCAACTTCTGCTGTTTTGAAAATAAAAGTTCCATGAATAAAATCATAATTTGTCTTAATTGAAGGTGATTCCTTTCTTCAGTCCATTCCGTTGCTGCCAGCTCTTACTTGAGTGATCATTTGTGAATGAGGAAAACTGCTTAAAATGCCGGCAACACTTCAACGTTGTAACAGGAGCAGGATATATGTATATTACATATTCCAGCTGCTTGCCTTTAAGCTTAAAATGCAGAACAGAGAATATTCCTTGGGTCTCTAAGACAATGGAGAAATGAATCTGACCCCTGCCTCTATTACTATGTGACAGCAGAGAAAGCCAAAAATCATCCGAGTACAATTACCACAGGTTCTTGCACCTGAATGTATGCTGTCTTGCATTGTTCATAGCTATCTGAAGTGATTAAGTATGACTTCCTCAAATTGAAATCTTTGTGGAATTGAAGTCAGAAGTCTAAAGTAGAAATACAGTTTCTTCTTCCTAACCTGTGAGTGTGGATAATCGAGTTTCCTTGGTCTCAGTCCCCTCTACAAAGTGAGTGAGTATTTGCATCTCCAGATAGCAATAAGTAAATTAAGTAGAAAAATGTGTGAAACCCCCTCAACTACGTCTGCTGCCCGATGTCTGTTTGGGTGTGTCAGTTCCATGGAAGAGGGGACCTGTGGTTGGACACAATTCAAAGCATTTTGGAAAATAGATAGTTGGGTAGAAATAAATACTTAAGTTATGAGCCTGACATAGAAGTTGGTTAATAGTAATAATAATAATAATAAAGAAGTAGGTATATAACATGTGTTTTTCATATTAATATCATGTTTGTCCCTATAAGTAATTAGTCACAGTTAACATAATTGCCTTGATGTCTCTGGTAGCTCAGTGGTAAAGAACATGCCTGCCAAGGCAGGAGATGCAAGTTCAATCCTTGACTCAGGAAGATCCCTTTCAGAAGGAAATGGCAACCCACTCCAGTATTCCTGCCTGGGACATCGCTTGGACAGAGGAGCCTAGCAGGCTCCAGTCCATGGGGTGGCAAAAAGTCAGACGTGACTTAGCAATTAAACAACAACAACTATATAATAAGCTGGAAGGTAAAGAGCTTGGAATCATCACTCTGACACATACAGTAAGAAAGTGCTAGTCACTCAGTTGTGTCTGACTCTTGCGACCTGGTGGATGCAGGCTCCTTTGTCCATGGAATTCTCCAGGCAAGACACTGGAGTAGGTTGCCATTTCCTCCTCCAGGGGATCTTCCCGACCCAGGGATCAAACCTGGGTCTCACGCATTGCAGGCAGATTCTATACCGTCTGATCCATCAGGGAAGAAACCAAAAGTATACTCTAGTATACATTAAAAAAATTAAATTAAGGGACTTTCCTGGAAGTCTAGTGGTTAAGACTCCACACGCACTTCCAAAGCAGGGGTGTGGGTTCCATCCTGGACTGCGGAAAAAAGATCCTTCATTCCATGTGGCCAAAGTCCAGAAACACAAAACAGAAGCATTATTGTAACAAACTCAATAAAGACTTTAAAATGGTCCACATAAAAAATAATAATAATAATCTTAAAAAAGCTAAATTAAAAAAAAACACATGCACACACCTGCTCCTTAAAGGTGACAGGTCAGGAACCCAAGTTCATGAATAGATTCAGGTTCAAGAATGAGTTTGTAGAATGTTTCCCTCCCACCCCCACCCCCGACTTTCCCACCACACCCGGGGGGATCGCAGCTCAAAGAGGGACGGGAAGCCAGCCGGTGCTCTCTGGCCCCGTGGAATTGGGAAGTTCAAGGTCAACAGGGCAGACCAAGACAAGACCACTAGAGGACTTCAAGGATGCTGGCATGTACAGCCATAGTAGTTACTATGAGGGCCCCTCCAGAATAATGATTTAAGGGCAGGGCAAGAAATTTGCTTTGGCTTGAAAGCGTAGTCCTAAGTCTGCTGCAAGAAAAATAGAAGGCAGTTTCAATCATAGCAATGTTCCTTGAACTCTACGGGGAGTCGTTTAAAAATTCTAAGCAAGGTTGTGATATGCTCGCATCCAACTCTTAGAAGATTTCTGTGACAGTTCTTTGCAAAATGAATCAGTGGTTATTAAGACTCAGATGATCCTGGTCACCAGATACGGAAAATGAAAGCTTCCTCCAGGGCAGTGGTAACTGGGATGGAAGGGACACGCAGAGCAGAAAGGTCTGCAAAGTATAATCAGCAGGACCTAGGAAAGGAGTCTGTGCATGAAATTAGGGTAGCAGTGGAATCAGTGCCCATCTGAAGAGTTTCTGGTTTGGATTACCATATAAATAATGGCACCAGTACAGAGAAAAGGAAATTTAAAAAGAGAAACCAATTTGGAAGAGAAGATGATGATTTTAATTTTTCACCTGGGGAGTTAAGGTAACTTTAAGATAATCCCATGGAAATGCTTAGGGTGTAATTGGATATGTGCGTCCAGAATTCAGAATTATTGGTTATAGCAATACAGAACGCTGGTGGTAATAAAACCAAACAAGATGATAAAAGTTGCTTGGGAAAACTGGTGTAAAATTATATGCTGGTCCTTAATGGTTGGACACAGAAAGTCAAAAGAAAAAGTGAGAAAGGCAGTCCTGCTCAGAAGGCTGGCTGCACTCAGACGCTTCAGTTGGGTCTGACTCTTGTGACCCCATGCACTGTCGTCCACCAGCCTCCCCTCTCTATGGAATCTCCAGGCGAGAATACTGGAGTGGGTTGCCATTTTCTTCTCCAGGGGATCTTAGCGACCCAGGGATCGAACCTGCATCTCTTAGGTCTACTGCATTGGCAGGCAGGTCCTTTACCACTAGCACCACCAAATATAAGCCAATATGATGACAAGAAAGCTTGAAAAACAAGACAGGTTCGTGTATTAAATGGCCGATGGTGTCAAAGGTTGCAGAGAGAGCCAAAGAATATAAGGAGGAAAAAAATAGATGATCTCAGAAGAGTTGGAGAGTATTTCACCATGAATTTTCTCTTTTTGCTAGAAATATAATGATAACTAAAATGGCATTTCATCAAATCTCCAAGCCTTTGGTCCTTTTAGAATGCTTTACAATTTCACAAGCCAGTGAATGTCAAAAACGCAATGCTGGCAGTCTCCATTCTTGGATATGTCACTTTCTTTGGTGACAATACATTAAAAAAAAAAAAAATCAAAGCACTCTGATTAGATATTCAGAAGTTCCTCTATGAAGATGAAAGGGATCATGTTCATTGAGAAACTAGGGTAAAGCCAATGAAAAATAAGAACAAATGAGACTCAGGAGGAAGCCAGCCAGATTTTTTTAATGTTGCTAGAGTGATGGATGACAAGAAAGTTCATGGTTCAAAGATGGCCCCAGAATCCTCCCCATTCCACAAGATGTGACTTGGACCCTCCTTCACATCCTCCTCACCCTTGAATTTGGGAGGGCTTGCGACTCCTTGTAACTCGCACAGTTTAACAGAAGTGACTGTGTGTGACTAATAGGGCACGGTTGGACAAAGGGATGCAGTTTTCACCTTGTTCCCTGGACCACTCATTCTCAGAGCTCGGAACGAGGAGACGGCTTCCCGGAGGTCACAGGCTGTTAGGGAGAGGCAGCATGAGGGTGCTTCATTCAACAACCTTAGTCTCCATCTCCTCCCGCTGCTGGCTAAGGACAGGTGAGTCAACAGGCTTGGTGGGGGTTCCAAAATCCCAAATTCCCAGCATTGCAGTGTTCTAGCTAAGCCCTAGACACAAAACAGGGACAGGTCACCTCACCGCCGTCTCTTCATTCCTCACCCTGAGGATTCATAAGGGTGCCCGTTGTCTGTTCCATTGCCTCTTGCTTACAAATTCACTTTTTCCACCTGCTCTTTCACAGGAATGGGTCATTTCCATGTTCGTCAATGAATTGTTCCATTTGGCTAAGTCCGATGAGTCTTTGAACTGAAAATTCCTTCTTCACTGAACCCTCCTGACCTCCAGCTCTGATATTCTGTTGCATCCTGTTTGTACCTCTAGCACAGAACATACCATCATGCTGCATTTTCTTTTTCCTTTTGACTATAAATCAAGGAATAGCACAGGGCCTGTGCTATGCTTAGTCACTCAGTTCTGCCTGGCTCTTTGTGACCCCAGAGACTGTAGCCCGCCAGGCTCCTCTGTTCATGGGATTCTCCAGGCAAGAACACGAGTGTGTTGCCACGTCCTCCTCCAGGGGATCTTCCCAACCCAGGAATCAGACCCATATCTCCCGCATTGCAGGCAGATTCTTTACCAGCTGAACCACCAGGGAAGCCCAAGAATACTGGAGTGGGCAGCCTATCCCTTCTCCACCTAATTTAAAACATTTTGCTGGAAGAGGTATGAATGAGTGAACAAAAAATTGAAAGAACTTTTATTTATTTCACATTTCTAGAGTCTGACCCCCAAAAGCAATGAGATATAGCCAATGCAACTAAAGGAGAATATAAGATTACCACTATATTATAAATAAAACAAAGTATATTAAGTATTCACTATCATGCATGCCAATGCACCCATAGGAATTTTAAAAAATAGTCACTATCTAAATTTTGAACATCTGTTTTCTTTATATGTACATAAGATTAAGTTATTATTTAAATACTATTCTAGATTATACTTTTTAATGAAAATACAAAAGTATGGAACATTAAGACATGTTTATATGAGCAATTTGCTACAGCTTACCCATGAAATAAAAAAATTATACTACAAATGTTAAATAAATGATTCTCTTCCATCTTAATTTTAAGTTTAAAGCAAAACTCTATATAATTTGTATAAAGAATACTGCCTTAGGATGACTTATTGGGAGATATTGAAACTAGTAAAATCTCAGTATTTTACAGCAAAGAACCACAAATCAAATGACTTTGCCTTTTTGTTTTGTTTTCTTTGTGACTGTTATATGCAAGATGGCCAAGTGAGATGGAAAGATAACTTGCTTACTTCTCAGTCATAAAGACCAGATTAGGCTCCTGATTCTTGAACAGGGCAGAAATATGATATCACAAACTTTATTTAAATTCCTGTACTTTTTAATTACCTCATCTGAGATTCAGGTGTGATAACACCACCTGTATCAGGTTGTTAAGGGAAAGAATGGGACAATTTAGGTAATAGGAACAGTGCCCAGTATGAAGTAGACACTTCTGGAGTCAAAGAATTACTCATTGAACTAAAGGGTGACAAGAAAATAGATAGTGAAAGTGACTTGTAGTGTCATTGGGGAGAATGAAGAATAATGATATTTGTCCTGCTCACCCCACAAGTTTAATGAAAATAATGATTAAATAGCAAATGCATCTGGTGGAGGTCCAAAGTACACGGTGGTAGGCCAATACGGAATAATATCATTTCACAATAAGGGGATGAAGGCTCAACAGCTTCAGTTGAGGTTTTTTTTTTTTCCCTAAATGAATATTGCACATCACAATTAAAATAATATTAGTGATCATACAAACCATATGAGTTTGAAAGGGTCTGAGAGCCACCACCTTAAATCACTCTGAGATCTTAACAAAGGTTTTACAGTCATGCCCTTGACTTTATCTTTAAACCATGTCTGCCTGACAGTGTACAGTGTACTTATCCTTTGCCCAAAAGCCATTTCTTAATTTCAGCATAATCCGCCATCTGGAGAGGCTATGAGTGAGGGACTGTTTTATTTCCAAAATCAGTAGCTCCCTTTCTCTGAACAGTTCTTTTTTTCCCCTAAATTCTCTATCTCCCTTCACATTTGTCAGAGGTCCTTAGATGAACCCAAGTGGTTCTCAGATCACTATCTTGCCTGGAAATCTCTTTACTAGATCATAAGCGTCACTAAGAAATTTTTTCTTTCTTTTTAATTCCTCACATTATGGCAAGCCATGGTGTTGCAAAACTTTCTGCTGTTACATAACAAGGGTCTTCTTTTTGCTAGTGTTTGATGTCACTGTCTGGTTTTCCTCCAAGTCTGTCCCAAAGCCCCACTGAAACCCACCAGACTCCTTCTCGCATCCTCCCCAGGCTCTCGCATCAACCGTGCCCCTAATCCACTCTCCCTGTTTCTGTCCCCTGGCTCATCCCAGAACTAATATTCCATGCTTGGTCTCTTAGAGCAGCAAATTCCTTCTAGGAACCAAATAACGTGTTGTTTCATCATAAGACCAAGTGGCTTTGAACATCAAGAATCATTTTGTTGTCTATTAATCTGCTACATGGACCAAATTTGGAGAAAGAACCTTGTCTCTCAAACTGTGGTGCTGGAGAAGACTCTTGTGAGTCCCTTGGATTGCAAGGAGATCAAAACAATCAATCCTAAAGGAAATCAGTCCTGAATATTCACTGGAAGGAATGATGTTGGAGCTGAAACTCCAATACTTTGACCACCTGATGTGACTCATTGGAAAAGACCCTGATGTTGGGAAAGATTGAAGGCAAAAGGAGAAGAGGGTGGCAGAGGATGAGATATTTAGATAGCATCACCAACTCAGTGGACATGAATCTGAGAAAACTCTGGGAAAGAGTGGACGACAGAGAGGCCTGGCATGCTGCAACCCATGTGGTCTCAAAGATCAACAGCAGCCTCGTCTCTGCCCTGAGGCATCAGCAGAAGCTGGGAGGTGGGGGATGGCAGGACTCCAGGATTGAAATCGTCAAAGCGCTGCTCACACAAGCCCGATGACTTATGTTGACCTTGGTGGGACTGTGCATTCCCAGAACATCCCAATGTAACAGATAGACAAGGTTGCTAAAACAACAGATGCTTATTTCTCCCAGTTCTGGTACTGGGAAAGACAAGATCAAGGCACCAGCAGATTGGCTCCTGGTGTGAACCCTTCTCCTGGCTGGCTGTTGACAGCCTTCGTGGCAGAGAGTGGAAGCCTGGTACCTCTTCTTCTTCTTGTAAAGGCACTAATCTCATCAAGGGGAAACCTCCCCGCCCCCTGTGACCTCATCTAAAGCTAATCACCTTCCAAAGGCCCCGCCTTCAAATATTATCACACTGGGGATTAGGGCTTCGGCATCCAGACTGGGTGGCTGGGGAGACACAAACACTGTCTGTAACAGGCCATCAACCAGAACACAGACGTCTCTCCAAGTCGCTACTTGGCTTCCTCACAGCGTGATGACTGGGTTCCAAAAATGAGTGTCCTGAGAGGACACAGGAAAAGTTGATGGCACTTTTATGACCTCGCTTTGCACCTCGTTTGCATCACTTTCACCATAGGTTCTTGTTTGGGGCAGCCCTCAGGTTCCACCCAAAGGGATGGAAAGTGAAAGAAAGTGAAGTCGCTCAGTCATGTCCAACTCTTTGCGAACCCGTGAACTGTAGCCTGCCAGGCTCCTCAGTCCATGGGATTTTCCAGGCAAGAATATTGCTTTGGGTTGCCATTTTCTTCTCCAGGGGATCTTCCTGACCCAGGGATTGGAATGCACTCACTAAATGAGAACAGGTTGACATTACACAGAAAGAAAAATATGTGGAATGGAGTACACTGCCGCTCCAACTTTGGAAGATACAATCTAGTCCAGTGGCCAAGGTCCCTTCTCGCATACAGTAAAAAGTGGTGAACCTCAACACAACATGAGCAGTTCTAAGAAAGAATTCTGCCCACAAATATAAAAACGTGTTGTTTCTTCACTAAAGTCATGTTCGACTCTTTGGGACTCCATGTAATGCAGTATGCCAGGCTTCCCTGTCTTTCACTGTCTCTTGGAATTTGCTCAGACTCATGTCCATTGAGTTGGTTGGTGGTACCTTCCAACCACCCCATTGACCTGGAATGTATTCATTCTTATCAATATTAGTATTTGATGTATTTTGATTATCTGTAACAATTTCATGATTTCAAGTAGCAGGATTGCAAACTTGAAACCAAAAGCAATTAATTTTTTTTTTAAAGAAAGGAGAAGACACCCAGGAGTCCACTGGTTCATTCTATCTTATCTAGAAAATGTATTTTATCTAGACAGACTCCAAAAAAACCTCACAAGTGCACATGATCCTCAGGCATAGACTGTCAACCCAGGTTTGTCCCACTGGTGTTATTACAGAATCGTATTAAGTTGTCACTTGGAAATACTTGTGCATAGAAAAGGTTTTTCTCTTTCATATGTATAATCTTTACTTCAATAAAGAAATCTAGCCTAGAAGACATTTTTTTCATTGTTAGTTTTACATCATTTTGTTCTAAGAGAATTAAATGTCAAAACATATATTTAAAAATATACAGTAGCAATCCAAAGTATAAGTAGTACAATCTACTCTGAAGTATACATTTTATACAATATGTAGGATATATGTATCATGTAATATATAATAATATAACATTGTCTCATATAAACATATTTCATGTTCTTATTCTGAATGTCAAATTTTGTTTCTTTTTTTTTTCTTTCTCTTCACCCATTCTTTCAGCTGCCAAGCATTTTCCAAACATTGTTGAATTTCAGATGATGTTGCCAGCTGCAGACTTTTCTGCCTTACTCATTTTCAGACATCACTTACTTTATAACACTTCACACAGCTGTCTACCCCCGGCTTAAATGACTTTCTGATTTCTGAACAAGAAGTAGCTATACAAATAATGGCTTCAGACCAAGGTCCTTGGCAGAATGATTTCATCCACCAGGCCTGGCACAAGGAAAAGTCAAGAAAAATGAGTTTTTAATTTCTATTAAGTGTCTGCATTTTTTCCTATGAAGTGAAAAGGACAATTAAAACCCTGCTATGGAGCATGTCACACACATATATCTTAGTGTCTTTTATCTAATTTCTCTTCCCTTGGGTTTTACCATAGAAGCAGTCTTTTCTGTTTTCCTTCTTTTTCATTCTCCCCCAGTAGAGTGTCACTGTGATTCCAGCAATGTTTTCTCTTGTTCGTTGTAACCAAAATACACCCTGTCCTTCAGGCAGCTATTAATTGTAATCAGATTGGAAAAGTGATCAGAAATCTAGGTCTAATGATTTTGGTATGGCAATGTTCAATTATATTAATTTTTTACCATACCCCAGGCCTCTTTTCTAATATATCTTGTATAGGAATCTATTAACTGAAAAAAAAAAGGTGGAAAGAATTTAAATGTATATCATCAAAAGCCAATAATAATAATATCAGCAGCAACAATACAAAATAAGTGAGAAGAGTCACAATCTAAAGGGACTAAAACTACAGAAGGAGTGAACAGCCATTAAGTAAACAAATATACAAGAACTAAACCTTTTTATCTAATATGCTGACAAAATATACTGATCAATAAATGTTTTAGGAAAAAAAATTCTTATTTAAAAAAAGATAAAATAAGAATAAACACATTTGTAGAGACTTGGGAGCAGAAAAGGAGGAGTCATTTCAGAATTCATTATCTGTTTTTCAGCTTGTGCTGCTCTGACATAATTTGACTCTGAAGTTGTAAAATTAATTTCATGTAAACAATATAAGATGATTCCAGGTTTGATCAGAGACAAAGACAGACCATCAGATGAGATGGATCAGTAACTCTAACTTTCTCCAGTGAGTTTTGCCAAATCTCAGCATCACAATAACATATCAGGTTTCTTTAATGTTCTTTAATTTTACCAGCTTTACTAGAAGCTGTACTAATAAGTGGGCTGTAAAGTGCACTTAAAGCCAAAAGGAATAATGGCAAATACCACTGATAAACGGTTCTAACGGAAGTCTTTTTATCAACTATTTTAGCAGAACTAAACAAAAGCCAGAAAAAAGAATTCATGGGACCTTCGCAAAAGAACTTGAAAAAAAGTTGTTTTTTTTTTCTAAAAAAATTATTTTTCTTGTTCTAAAGGAGTAGGCTGAATCTCAAAGTGCATTTAAAATTCAGCCCATTGCATTCTCAATACTATCTTAAATATGGGGCAATTATAGTTCTATCCTAAGTGTTCTGACTTTTCACAATGGGAATATTAAGCAAAATTGTAGATAGGTCTCAAAATTGGATTGCACTTCATCCTGCTCTCTAGACCAAAACCAAGACGAGCTGAACGTGCCAATCAGCGTACGCTATGAATACGAGAATATGTTATCAAAGTAAGAGAAGGAAAGGAAACAGTTTGTCTTTTCAAGGGCTAGAGACTGTGTAAATGGCTTTCAACTGCCCTTTAATCAGAAATATCCGTGGGGAGGGAGGAGTCAGGGGGAGGAGTTGGAAGTGGGTATTATTCCAGTTCAAGAACGAGGGTTTCCAACTCTATTATGTCCACCTGCCTGTGAAAGGGGATGAACTGCCTAACAGCCAACTTTGTTTCACAAAAGTACAAGAAAAACTGTTCAGGGCCTGGTGAATATGACCATATCTGCTCGTGTTCTTCACTGAAATTGCAAGCAACTCTAGTGTAAGAGACACACAAATCTATACACATCTGGATATTTTTTTCCTTACCATTTTGACTTAATGAATATATACAAAAAACGCCTTTCAGTCTGCAGTGCATTTCTCAAACCAGACGAAGAAGCGGGTAGTCCTGCCCTAATCCCACCTTGATAACTTGTCTTCCATGACAATATTTATAGCAGTTATTGCATTCACTTACTTCTTGAAAATTATCAAATCAGCAGTGCTCTGGTTCTGGGATGAACAAGCTACACCTTGTGTTAACCACCGCAGCTTGCATTTTGTTCTGTAAACTGAGAGAGTGAATATCTGGTCTTCATCTTTGCCATTTGGCTTTCCGGCTTGCCACAGTAATCAGGTGTTTTGTTTTTTTTTTTTAAATGCCTGAAGAGGAAAATTTGTGTATGTGTATCTCAAGGGAGATTATTTATCATATCTGGTCATTTTCTTTCACTTCAGCATTCATTTCATCTCACTATTTTAATTCAGCAAATATTACTAAAGCATGGACTAGGTCACAGACAGTCTCTTGAGGTGACACATGGTTCCTCTACTTATAATCTGGTAAACAGCTATTTTATTTACACGTTTATTTTTCCTCCACTTGAATGTAAGCTTTATGTAAGCTACATGAGATCAGGGAACTCTGGTTTTCATAGCAACACTCCTAAAAATTAGAACGATGCCTGACAGAGGGCAAACAATCAATAAATATTTGTCAAATTAGGGAGAAAATAAACTGTTGAATGGATAGGTGTACTAAACTCATCATTTATATTAAATAATTAAAGTATGAAAAAGTGCCTCAGGATTCCAGGCCTCAAATGCCTTCAAGTACTTATTTAAAAAACCACACCAACTGGCAAAAGAATTAACGTGTTTTAATGAATCAATTTTAAGAACAAATCTGGACAATGCAAGTAGCATTCCTAAAGTTTACACTGTTTTTTTTTTACCATTTCTTAAAATTGAAGTCAAGTTAATTCACAGTGTTGTGCTGGTTTCAGATGTATAGCAAAGTGACTCCGATTCTTTTCCATTACAAATAATCACTAGACACTGAATGTCATCCACTATTCTGTACAGTAAGTCCTTATTGTTTATCTATTTACATTAGTAATATGAGGTTTGGGCTTCCCAGCTGGCTCAGTGAATAAAGAATCTGTCTGCAAAGCAGAAGACACCAATTAGATCCCTGGGTTGGGAATATCCCCTGGAGGAAGGCATGGCAACCCACTCTAGTATTCTTGCCTGGAGAATCCCATTGACAGAGGAGTCTGGCAGGCTACAGTCCATGGGGTCTAAAAGAGTCGGACACAGCTGAACGGACGGAGCATGCCATGTGAGGTTTATATTGTTAGATAAAATGTTGTGATTGAATGCATTCGCTAGAAAAATACATACAAAAATGCTTATACCATCAGTCTGTACCAGTCAAGGCTTCAAGGTGATTCTGTAACTTTTCTGTGCCTAAGATGATAAAAGATAGACTTATTCATCAGGTATTAGTACGCTGGCTGTAATAATAAAGAGGTTAAGGTGGCGATTTGAATGACCCATAATTAAGGTAACATAAAACCAATTTTCCCAATGGGTAGTAAATTGTTATTATGAGGTATCCAACAAGATGTAACTCTATGAATTGTGCTCAAGGGGAGTTGAGATCTATTCATACATTTCAGAGCCTGTCTTGAAAATTGTGTAAACTCAAATGTTTCATCTTGATGGACTAGTCCCTCCAAATATTCCTTGAACCAATGGATTAATTGAAGTAGTATTTTTCACCTGGTTTGTCACTCATCCACTGGAGAAAATTTTTAGTGCAGATATTAAAAATATCCATTTTTTAAAGACCTACATTATTTCCCATGCATCTAATCTTTTAACCTGTAAATCACCTTGAAAGGAAAAGCTCTTTTAAATGCACTCAGACTTTTAAGTAATACATTAGAAAAAAAAGCTTATTGCTAACTGAAAGGAAGAGGATTTAAAATTTCAATCTTAGTTAACTTAGGAAACAAGAATATAAGATCTGCTGTTGTTTAGTTGCTCAGTCATAGCCAACCCATGCGACCCCACGGGCTGTAGCCTACAGGCCTCCCTGTCCATGGGATTTTCCAGGCAAGAATATTGGATATTCCTGAATCAGGGATGTAACCCGTGACTCCTGCTTTGGCAGGCATATTCTTTACCCCTGAGTTACCAGGGAAGTTCGAATATAAGGTTAATTGCATATGAATTTTAAAAACTATACAGATCCATTAATCATGAAATTTATATTGAATATGTCAGTGAATCTGTCTTCTACTTTGTACTCAATAAAACAGAACATCCCATGGGAAGTTAGAAATACTTGAATGTGAAAGTCGCTCAGTCATGTCCGACTCTTTGCAACCCCATGGAATTCTCCAGACAAGAGTACTGGAGTGGGGATCTTTTCCCTTCACCAGGGAATCTTCTCAGCTCAGGGATCAAACTCAGGTCTCCTACATTGCAGGAGGACTCTTTATGAGGTGAGCTACCGGAGGCGCCCTGGTAGAAATACTTACCCAAGTCATTTCCAAGACTATTTAGGAAAGAAACGGAATAAAAGCAATCCACTTTAAAGTTCTTTTTTTAGCCTCAAGATTCATGTCATTCAAGATCTGATAATGTTGCAGCGATGCCGGAGCAAGCAGTTAACTGCTACAGAAAGACGCGGCCTCTTTTAATCAGCCATGAAGAAGACCCACGTGGACGGTAGCAGATAGCTTCCCTCTGCGTAGCATGAAATTGTAGACCTCAGGTCATCTGAATGACATCTTTTATTACTGCTGAATACAGAAATACACAGGCTGCCCCAGGAGAGCTGAGTTATGGATTATTCTATCTGAGAATTAGGCAGCCGCTCACTTTAAAGCATTGCTCTAGCTTAATATCAACAAGACTTCATTACTTCCCCTGCTGTTACTAGGAAAACACAGCTACTGCTCAGGGTTTATCCATGTTTTTGTTACACACACAATTTCCTGCCGTTGATTTGTCTTTACAGTCATTTTAAGTTACAAATGGAATCTACTTTCACTGTACCTAAGTTGTCAACTCAACTGAAAAAGTATTTTACAAAATAGTACATCACTTATAAAGAGTGTGGTATATTCTCAAAAATGAAGCAGTGTATTTTTTTGTAAGTCCATTGCAACAAATATTAAGAAATTCACCGAATTGTCGTGGATGGGGTCAAGTTAATGTTCTTAGAGTACTAACTCCATTTATCAAGTGAAAGATGCCCTGATATATGCCATACATGGTAAGCCCCAACAGTGCTGGAATTATTAACAATGGAATATCTGGCAAGAAATTCAATGTCACGATAAGCTGTTTCCTTTGGAAGGAAAATTCTCATGACTCAGTTTTGGTTATGCATGAAATTTGATCAGCAGCATTTATCAAAATGCTTTGATAGCCTGTGATAAGGGAAATAATAATTAGCAGCCATTAGGAATCACTCGTGATTCATAAGTATTCTCAAAGCACAATGTCCTCCTCTTGTCGCGAGGATATGTGTTACCAAAAGTATGAAACCTTTGTTTTAGTTAACATAAACAGGGCTAAAAACAGTAGATTCTGTTTTTTGACAGATTAAAGGAGTAAAGATTTTTAATTTAACTTCCCTTAATGGTACAAAAATAAAGTGTAGTACAGAAAAAATGATTCAGGAATACTCTTAACAGAGGATATAAGCTGAACTTGGAAATGGAGACAAATAAAAACTATGCATTTATTTGACATGGGGTACACTTGAAATGTTAGTGGTCATTTCAGGGAAATGGGAATTTATGTTGTTGATAAATTCAAGTGTAGTTTTTAAACACCCAGCCCTCTGGCAATATACTTTTGGTTTAATGAATTTAGACAAGTGTGTGTTGTGAGCAATGTCCTATTCAATTTGTAGATGATTATAATGTAAATAAATTCTGGAGCCACTCTTTTGATAATGAGGTCTTAGTAATAAAGTATCATCAATTTGAGTCAGTGATAATTAATGATCCCAAAGAGTGGATTGATTTTCACTAGACAAAAGGTTTTTTTTTTTTTTTATTAATAGAATGGAGCAGGTCATGTACAGAGAAGATTCTGTAGTAATTTTCCAGTATTCCTAGCATGTCTTACCCTTCTGAAATATATACCTTTGTTTTATTTCATTTCACTTTTTCAATCATTATATGCCTAGCTAAGAATACAAAATATGAATGACTCTTTTTGCTTTGGTACACAAAAAAACTAAAACACTTCTGAACATTGGATATAACCTGTGAAGTCAAATTTATTAATATTAGTTTTATAGATGAGGAAACTGAGACTTCAAGAGAGAATAAGAAAATAATCTAAGGTCTAAAAGCTAAAAAAATGATGGAGATAGGACTCAAGGCATTCTAATCACAGATCCTATGCATATTGAATCATATATAAACCATGACAAGGCAGGATGTCTTGTCAATATTAATTGCAATACTAATGTCCAACATTTGTAATACTAGCTTTTGTAATAGCTCTTTCTTCTTAGCTCCCTAACACATACCCTGACTTGCATATTTGCATTTCCAATAATTTCAGCAGCCTTGCAAGCTTGTCATCTCTACTTTGCAGGAGATGATAACAGACTCGGAAAGGCAAAGTCAGATGGTCAAATCTGCAATGTGACTTTGACTCTAAAGCTCATGTTCCTATCATTATAGTACATCTAGGCAAAGAAATGATTTCATAGTGTTGCCAACTAAACTGTTTTCACAGTATTCACAGAAACCACCGATTTCTTTCCATCATTGTTTATGGTTAGTTACTACATGGTCTCTAGGTAAGTAGATAAATGGCTCAATATGATTTATTAAGACCCACAACCCCATACAGTCATTTTGGATAATCCAGCTTTCACAACAAACAAATCATATGAGTCATTTGTAATTCAATTAATGTCTGGAATATTGATTAGTAAACATTACATCATGGATTGCTTATCATGCCACATGTAGGATAATTTACGGCATTGACATTTGGGGCCAGATGATTTTTTGTCAAGGGCATTCTGTGCATTGAAGTATGAGGAGCAGTTGCTGCCTCCCAAAACTGCCTCTAGTTGAGAACCGCTAGGTTACTTACCTATCAGTCCCAGGACAAGAGCAAAAACTTAGCATCTGTCATACTCATCACCTAGTTTCTCCCTTTTCTACTTAGGACATGGCAACCGACTCCAGGATTCTTGCCTGGAAAATCCCATGGATGAGGAGCCTAGTGGGCTACAGTCCATGGGGTCACAAAATGTTGGACACGACCGAGCACACATCTGCTCAAATTAACTGCTTTAAATCAGTTAATGCCTTAGAAAGTCAGAAGTCACAGGCTGAAACCATCACACGTCTGTCTTTGTGCTCTGCCTGGGCTTAACCTTGAAATACACACAAAGTGGATGTTCGATATATGCTTTGAGTTCATGGTGATGAATTTAACTGCAGATATGGATATGACCTGATTTGGAAAACTTTAGAAAACTTTTAGCAACTAATGAAATTAAGAAGACATTAAAGCCACTAGGTGTTTTTTTTTTTGTTGACAAACTATCACCTTGCAATGTCTTTATTTCAAAAACAGGTACACTGGTCATTCACATTTTAAATGAAAACTTCCTACTCTTCCTTAATAAATTTATTAAGCACTTAAAATAAAGATGGGATAGGACAGGAAATCATATAGCACCATATAGAGTCAAGTATAGGCAATGTAAAATATGGACTGTCTTATCACTTTTGAAATTCATGGTTTCCTATTTGAGTCATTGTTTACCCATTTTTTCTCTAATATAGTCAGTAGAACATGAACAAATGGTGGATTTTATTTGAGTTACTTGGGCTTCTCTGGTAGTTCAGACAGTAAAGAATCCACCTGCAATGCAGGAGGCCCAGGTTCGATTCCTGGGTCAGGAAGATCCCCTGGAGAAGGGAATGGCAACCCATTCCAATATTCTTGCCTGGAGAATCCCATGTTAAGAGGAGCCTGGTGGGCTACAGTCCATGGGGTCGCAAAGAATCAGATGGGAGATTGAGCAACTAAACAACAACAAAAACAACTCTGCTCTAAAGATCAGTCCTTCAAACCCCTTCTATTTTCCTTTTTTTTTTTAGATTATTATTGAAGTACTTTCTATTTGAGAGTCTAATAATAAAAACAAGATAGCTAACAAATGCACATGGTATCTTACCTGGAAACAAAAATATTGTTTCTACTTATCAGTAACTAGAAATTTGTGGCCTAAAGGAAATATGTATATGCCAAGCAAGCATGGAAACGGACTATCCAAGTTTAATTTAAATACTTGGCAACTACCAGGAACCAATGTCTGGCTGATAGACACTTCAGATATTTAACCGTCTGCTCAGTGTCTTTCCTCTCTATTTTCAGACTGAGTCCAGCAAAGCTGGTTTACAATGAGTATACCCCCTGTGTCCAAAATACCCTTTCATTTATTATGCATAGCTCTGAAGTGCTGGGAGCTGTCTTGTGGTAGCAAAATCTTGCTGATATTAAGGGGAAAAAAGACATTTTTGGTTTGATGGTTTGCAAAAAAGAAGATGACGTAATTTGAGTTGGCATACCCATTCTAGCTATGCCTTCTTTGCATTGTGCATTTTGTTTCTTTATAGTTTCCCTTTTCCACATAAATAAAGCTAAATTGGCATCAGTAAGCATTTCTAAGTTACTGGAAAGACCACAGCTTAGGCAGGGGTTAAAGAATATTTCACATGTTTTCCAAATACTGCATGTAAAAAAAAAAAATGATATTTTGATCGCATTTTATCTGCTTTCAAGCAGAAATCACAGGATAGCACCTACATTTCAATGCGTAAGACCACCAGCGTGGCTGCACTCCATGCTCTCAGGTTAGTGAGTTTTTCCATGCACTCAGAATACAGTTCCTTCTGTCATCTCTATGCAAATATCGGAAGTGCTAGCAAAGGTGTCATTCATTAGAAAAGCTGTAACTCTGCACTGGTCTTTTAAAAAAATTCAGTCCTACAGCTATTCGCTCATGTAAAGTTGGTACAGGTGAGTAGGCTAATACATCACATGGGGCCATGCTCTATTAAACATCAAGTGCAAATGACGTTCACCTATGGCCTTTGATCTTTAAGAGTGCACATTTCTGGGTACCAAATGGGTCTTAGCATCATGGCAAAGGAGTGAAGGCAGCTCTCACTTTAAGTCTGGACTGACTCTTGACCTTCATCTTATATTTATGACCAATACTTGGAGCAGCTTTTAGATCTCTTGGCCATAACATTTTCACAGAAAAATCCTAGTATTCTTTTTTATGGCTTTCAGATTATTTGCATCCAAGATGGCCCTGAGATTGTGAACTGAGTTTATCAAAAATTATCAGTAGTGACTACTTGCATGTGGAAATCATGATCCTTCTCATCCTATACAATCAAAACCAAAGAAGAAAAGACTTAAATGTTTGCCAAAAATATTTAAAGTGGAGCCACAGCTGGGGTCAAGGCTGGGAAATATCACAGGTGTAGAGTCTGGGGAGAAATTGAATAGAAGAAAATGCACAACGGGCAGAGAATGTCAAGAATTATTTCAAAATATTGGCCACGGTTAAGGCAATGACATTTTCTTAAATGTTGTCTCTCACATTTGGGGGAGCATTTATCATGTTCCTGAAAGGTAGGTAAAAGAAAGAATATGTCAAGATTTTTAGTATGCAGAAAGTGATATTTTGTTTCAGTTTTCACACCAAGCATTTTCTTAGATAAAAATCAGTCAAAACTAGAACTTTTACATTGGGATATCTTGAAATAAGAGAAAAATAAGAGTCATATTTTTAATTCCAAATTTATTGAAAGAGATCCTTTCTTTAGATCTTTATTGTTTAAAAAAAAAAAGAGAGAGAGAGAGGAAGTACAAAATAAACTCAGAAATGGACCTCAAAACAGAAGTTATTGATAACTTCATGAAGTCATGAGAGTGAGCTTAGTCAAGTTGCAGAGGTGTATCCACCTGAAAATGATTTCTTCTTGTTGTAGGAATAACTTTAAGTTCACTTAAGACTGATAAATCCAGTCTGTTGCTGTTGCTGTTTTCAGTCATTAAGTTGTGTCTCACACTTTGTGACCTCCATGGACTACAGTACACCAAGTTTGCTCAAACTCATATCCATTGAGTTAATGATGCCATCTAACCATTTCATCCTCTGTTGCCCCCTTATGTTCCTGCCCTCAATCTTTCCCAGCATCAGGGTCTTTTCCAATGAGTTTCAACTCTTTGCATCAACCAATCAAACTATTGGAGCTTCAGCATCAATCCTTGCAATGAACATTCAGCGTTGATCTCCTTTAGGATGGACAGGTTTGATCTCCTTGCAGTCCAAGGGACTCTCAAGAGTCTTCTCCAACACCACAGTTCAAAAGTATCAATTCATTGGTGCTCAGCTCTCTTTATGGTTCAACTCTCACATCCATACATGACCACTGGTAAAGCCATACCTTTGACTATATGGACCTTTATCAGCAAAGTGATGCCTCTGCTTTTTAATACACTGTCTAGGTTTGTCACAGACTTCCTTACAAGGAGCAAGCGTCTTTTAATTTCATGGCTGCAGTCACTGTTTGAAATCCAGTTTAGATGTTACCACACCACAGGAATCTGTAGTTTAAAATTTAACTGAAAATACTGTAGGAATCAGAGCTATAGACTGTTTTTAAGGGGAGATGGCCAAGAGTTTCCCTGGAGCCTCTGTCATCAGTAAAATTTAGAAAGTTAAAAATCAGCCCTGCGCCCCAGCTGTTCTCCTGAACGTTCACAAGAACATTTCAACGGGGCTTCTACCCATCTCCATCCTCTAAGAAGACAAGAGCAGGACAGTTTAATTTCATGTTCTTCAGAATTTTAAAATTACAGTGAAGGGTAGATTCTTCAAAATTGACTGGAGATCACCATCCATTTAGAACTGAAGTTGTTTAGCTGTTGAGGGTCTTTAAAATCAACATCAACAACAAAACACAGTGTTAGGAATGTTCGTGTTCTTGACCAGATCAAATAAATATTAAAAATATTTGGTACAGAATCTATATCAAATAACAACTTTGATAAACTTTCTAGAGAATTATAAAAGTGGACTAGCATATACAAATTTTGCAATTAAACTTAAAAATTTCCTTACTTTCTCAAAATATAAAAAGTCAACACTTTGCCTCTAACTTTTCACATTGCTTCAGTCTGTGATATTCTGGAAAAGCCACAGTAAAAACAATAAAGAGATCTATGGTTTAGGGGGAACAGAGAGGTAAGTAGGCAGAGCACAGAGCATATTTAGGGCTGTGTGAAGGTATGGACTGTGTTATCATAGTGTTGAAAATACATCATATACATTTGTCCAAACCCACAGAATGGACAATACCAAGGGAGAATCATAAGGTAAATTACAGGCTTTCTATAATTATGTTAGTGCTTCTATGTTAAAGTAGGATCAACTTTGGTAAAAAAAAAAAAAAATCCACTCTGGTGAGTGATATAGACAATAGAGGAGTCGGGGAATATATGGGGAATCTTTATACCTTCCTCTCAAGTATGCTGAAAACCTATATAAAAGATAACATTTGAACCACAAAAAGAATAAATGCCATCAAAAGCAGTATAAAAGTAAATGGCAAATTATCAATGAACAACGATATAGCTCCTTTTCTGGAAACAAATAAACTAAAATCAAAACACTGTAAATCAACCATACTACAATATACTTTATTTTTTAAATAAAAGAGAGGGTGGACAAGAGGAAAAAACGAAACCATATGAGAGTAATTTGACCTTTTGAAAGATACAATATGAAGTCACAAAGGAATTGAAAATGAAGGGAAGAATATACAATATTTAACAATTAGCAATTAAAGTGTGCAATAAAAGTGGCATCACCTTATCATCTTTCATCGAAAGAAAACACTAATTCCAAACATCAAAGAGTCACATAAACTATTACCAATGCACTTAAACGAACTGATGTGGGCATTGTAAACATAGGTATCAGTGGCAGCTAATTCTTAGAGTGTGGCTGATTTCTCTCACAGGATCCCGCTCAAATCAATTCTAGAAAGAAATTCTTTATTCTCTTGCAGAGATCGTGTACCTAACCACAAGGTCTCTTTTAAATAAACAAGGTGCATGCATGTTATTGCTTACACACTGTGTAGGAGCAATTGAAAATAAAAAAAGAACAAAAGAAAGAGCTGGAAAGAAATAGTTCCATAAAATGAATTCTCTAATGAGACACTATCTTCTCAAAAAATGCACTGGCCTAACACTGGAGGAGATCATGGTGAAAAAATAATGGGGTTTGGAATTACTAAGTTTGGAGAAAGAAGCAGAGAGCTGATCTCCTGAATACAAGCCTTTTTCAAAGCCAGCTTACCTAACATCACAGTCCCGGGACCAATTTTACAAGAATTAAAAAACAATAATCAAAATCAGTAATGTCTAAACAACAGGAAAATACAGAGGACAAAGGACTCTGAAAAAACTGGTTCAGTTGTAAAGCTGAGCTACTGAAGAAATGGAAAGTTAAAAAAGAAACCTAAGATGAAATATACGAAGAAAGTGTATTAGTCAGTGTTGTTAACCTTCTCTGTATTGTATCAATGCCAACTGTACATCTACATTAAAAATGCATCCTAACCGCACCACACCATCTACTGTACCAATGAATTTAATTTATCATGTAGGTTTCTGTGATGTTCATAATTTCTAGAAGCCTACAGTAGAGAATTCCACATTCTTGTTTTCTGTATCAAACAGAAAAATACATATGCATGCACATATTATATATTCACATTCTGTACATCAAGTAAGAACTACATGCATATTTATTAACTTTCTCATATATACATGAAATAAATATGCATACACATGTTTTGCCTTTTAATAGTATTTTTGTCTTATTATTTCCAATACCATTGTTACGAACCCTCCTTTGACCTCACTATTTTAAAATGAAACCATCCATCCACACTTTGATTTCTTCCTGTATTTTCTCATTAAGAAGAGGAGGAGAAAGTCAAGAAGGAGATAAAAGAAAAATAGGAGAAAGAACTTAAATAGCTGATTATCCCTGAATCTCTATTTTCTGGCTATTTAAAAATATATAGCAGAAAGTCTTGTAACATTCAGTTTATAGAGATATTTTGTTGAAATTCATTAAGATTCTTGTTTAACCTCTATGAGTAATATTTCAAATTTTATAATTGAGACTTAGTTTTAAGTGCTAAAGCACAATGCTTAAGAAGAAACCCTAAAATGTATTGACAGCATTGCATATAGCATCTATGATAGTCTCAAAAACACACCTTTCTTCATAGAGAAAAATTAAGCAGGTGGCACTTTTTTGAAGGAACCCAGCAAAGTGTTTTTTCAGGAGTTAAATCACTCACTTAACTTTGATATATCTACTCTTCTGGATTAAACTATTCTGACATTAAAGAACATTCCTTTGCTTCCCTAATTCCTACCTGTTCCCTGTCCAATAGCCAGGTTTTTTAAATGAAAGGGTTGTGAGAATATCCACACTGTTTTGAAAGAAGATGTGTTCCTGTATCTTCTTCAGCATCTAAAAACTAGCCCATAACGTAACTGGAAAGTCGTGCATAGATGAATTTCCTTTAAATACTAATGAGTGAAGTATCTTTTTCCCCCTTTAACAGCTGTAGAATGTTAACAAGAGTAGTTTCACTTTATTTTCCCAGAATTTGTGCTAAGTGCCAATCAGATTACAAATTTAAATGATAAAATCAAGCTAAAGGGAAAACTTGAAGGAAAAAAAAAAAAAGATTCTAACCAGTGAACAAATAGCCTTAACCTTAAAATTATTGTTTTTATAATATGTTTAAGAAAGAATATTCAGTTTTTCCATGAATCACACTAGCCACGGCTTTACCTCTGTAAGGGAGTTTAGACAATATAGTCTAATTAATTCCATAGCTGTGGAGGACAAAACGACCAGACTATAAGTACTGCATTAATTTGACTTTGCTTAGAAAGACAATATCAATTTTTTTTAAGCCAGAAAGGAAACTTTTGTTGTTGTTTTGTAGCTGATTGCTTTGGAAATTTACTGATAGAATAATTTTGCTATTTTCAGCTTGTTCTTAAGTGTTTCTTCCCTGAATGCCTAGGTAGGCACAGAAAATACCTTTTAAAGCTTGGGATATTGCCACTTCCTGTAAGTGGAGCCACATAACTGAAGTCTGAAGGTTTGTTTCTGTTACATTTGACAGCTTACATTACACTAGTTAGACTAAAAGGCAAAGTGAAAGGGGAGAGACTTCTGGTCAACCTTCTTTCTCTCCTGAAGCTGAGTACAGGATGCCTGAGTTCCCATCAAGGATGTTTGAGCCTTAGGCATCATTTTCTATGAAGAATAGTCTTGTTAGATGGAGAAAGGGAATAGAATATCCCCAAATGTCCTTGCTTTCTGGCCAAATATCTTGCTCATGCTCTATGACTCTTGTTATTGCTGACTTCACCCTTTTCTTGGGAGGCATTTGATGGAGGCTGGGCATTATTGCTTGGTGTTGCTTATGCTGCTACATCAGCGCTCATCAGTTCCCATAAGAAAACCTGTGCATCTGCTGAGACTTTCTTAGTGAGCAGAGCAGGACACAGTCAACAGTTCCCCAGGGAACCCCGATATGGTTGCCCCTCCTTCATCCAGAGTAACTCAGTACTCTGTGTTGCCCAACACTCAGCATGCTTTCTCCCTCCCTTTCATTTTGTCTTCTTTGAATGTTCACCTGGAAATAACTTCCTGTTGTTGGCCAGTTGTTAAGTAGTGTCCAACTCTTAATGACCCCATAGACTGCAGCATGCCAGGCTTCCTTGTCCATCACTATCTCCCAGAGTTTGTTCAAACTCATGTTCGCTGAGTCAGTGATGCCGTCCAACCAGCTCATCCTTGTTGTCCCCTCCTCTTCCTGCCCTCAGTCTTTCCCAGCATCAGGGTCTTTTTCAATAAGTCAGCTCCTCACATCAAAGAGCTGACTGCCAAAGTATTGGAGCTTCAGCATCAGTTCTTCCAATGAATACTCAGGGTTGATTTCCTATAGGATTGACTGGTTTGATCTCCTTGAAGTTCAAGGGAATCTTGAGCAGTCTTCTCCAGCACCACAGTTTGAAAGTCTCAATTCTTTGGTGCTCAGCCTTCTTGGTCCAACTCTCACATCCATTTACAACGACTGGAAAGACCATAGCTTTGACTATATGGACTTTTGTCGGCAAAGTGATGTCTCTGTTTTTTAATGTGTTGTCTAGGTTTGTCATAACGTTGCTTCCAAGGAGCAAGCATCTTTTAATTTCATGGCTGCAGTCACCACCCACAGTCATTTAGGAGCCCAAGAAAATAAAGTCTGCCACTGCTTCCATTTTTTCCCCATTTATTTGCCATGAAGTGATGGGACCAGATACCATGATCTTAGTTTTCCTAATGTTGAGTTTTAAGCCAGCCTTTTCACTCTCCTCTTTCACCTTCATCAAGAGTCTCTTTAGTTCCTCTTTGCTTTTTGCTGTTAGGTGGTATTGTCACTCACTCATTTTTAAAATCTCCTCTTCTTGGAAGTGAGAAACACTAAGTTTTTTAGTTGTGATTTTTGTTCTTTTTCTTTTTCTCATTTCATACTGAATGTACGTTTCCCTATATAGGCCACTGCTAAATATACTCACTCTGGTTGAATATGCTGTATATACTAATTTTACTCAAATTGTGCTGTTAAATATACTCACATTATTTATTCATCAGTTGCCTATAATATGCCAGACATTGTTTTAGCATCTCTAGTCTGATAGCATGGGCATCTCCAGGATCTAACATTGGGCAAAAAAATGAAAAAGTGCCGGGGAATATTTGCAGAATGAGTTACAGCAGACTGTAAGTTGTCAGCATCCTCTGTGGCTTCTGGCAATGGCCTCATTCTCTCTAGATAAGATTCGGACCCCTCTTCCCTTCTGTCTGGGTTCTTAAGAGCTGCCGTTTTCAAGACAGAGGCCATGATTATCCAATGAAACTTGTATTTATTTATACTTTGGAATGGGAGGTTTTACCACATCCTACTTTTTATTTTAACACTTATTTCAACGTGGCTATGACAGAGACCAGAGAGGAAAATAATTCCTCCACCAGCTTATTTTCCAGATTCATATTGTCATTGTGATCATCTCAGAGATACCCTTCTGAGAGATTGAAAGGTATATTCTTGAAAAAATTCACTTAATCAGGCCTGAGAATTGACAAGAGACCCATCTTAACAAAAAGAGAAGCGATCAACTCAGATGCAGTGATGCTTGTATTTGAAATCATACTGTAGTACTCTTAATGGCTAAATTACATTTGCTTTATTTTAATACTAAAATGCCCAGGACCTTGCAGCGAGTTCAGAATTCAGTGGTAGGTTATACAACTACTCAAAAATTAAAGTCCTGCTTTAGCTAAACCAAAGGCCAGTAACTGATAGCTAAACCACTCTCATTCATCACCTCTCAAGACCTGGTGTGTTATATAAAGTAGCATGTAGAGGCTGTGAATTTCAGCCCAAAATCAGAGTACAAGAACCTACCATTTTTTTGTTTTCAGTGGTATAAATTTAATTCTGATGCTAATCAAGCCTTGTTCTTAATTTAAAGAATTTCATAAAGTGCAAAATATGGATGTGTATGTACATGTGTTTTGGACTACAGGTAAAGAAGGGCTGTGGTCACTGGTGTCCTGTTCATAATCACATCACAATCATACTGCTCCATATCTTATGGCTCCTTCGTGTCTTGAATCTTTTTTTATTTTTATGTGCCATACAGGAGACCATAAGTTTTGGTGAGGTCATCTCTGCTTTGATTCCCTATTCAGGATCCTCCTCGGCCACCAAAGATAAGCCATGCCAATGCCCAGGGCTCAGCCCCCTCTTTTTCTTTCCCCTGCCTGGGGGACTATCTCTCTCTCCAGTTTTCTTATCCCAAGTCAGTCTGCTTTTCCAAGAAAACTGTTTTTCCTCTTCTATCTCTTCAGATGTTTTACATTCACAGAAAGGCTTAGCACACTTTACATATGGAGAAAGAAAACATGAAAACAATCATGAAAAAAATAATGTTTCAAAGCATTGTTCATCCACAAATAAAATGAAAGCTAGACATTCACGTTCTGAGTCTAAGCTCTTGGTTCCATCATGCTGTTTGCTGCTGTCTATTTCACATGTCCCTCGATCAACATACTTCAATGACTAGAGCTAAAACTCTGGGAAAACTAGCTCCAGAAATTAAGAGGAAAATAGCAAACCAAAAATATTCTCAATCCTTTTATTTTTTTTTCTTCTTGACTCTAATACATCTATTATTGATATATGAGACAGATCAGAGTGAAATTCAATCAAAGCATCACAAAAAATGCCATCTAGTTCTCTGCATTTTTAAACTAAAGCAAAAATATTACTTATTTTATAAATTATTTTTAAAGCCATTTTTGTCTTCTCCAGCCATCTTTATGCAGCTTAGATAGCACATAACTTCAAGGATTTGAACTCAGTTTGAACATTATAGTAAGAGTGTCCACATGAAAAGTAATATCTACCCAGTAGACCAAAATATAACAATCTTAATAACTAATAACTAATATAATCGTTTAAAGTGTAATGTTATTTATCACAAGTTCACGTACTAATTTTCTACAAAGAGGAACTTTTGCCTGGGAATCTGGATCAGTCGGAGCATCCTAAACTTATCATCACAATGTTGTTGTTTAACCCTCATGTTGTGTCTGACTCTTTGTGACCCCATGGACCGTAGCCCACCAGTCTCCTCTGTCCATGGAATTTTCCAGGCAAGAATACTGGGGCCGGCTGCCAGTTCCTTCTTCAGGAGATCTTCCTAATCCAGGGATTAAAATTGCATCTCCTGCATTGGCAGGCAGATTATTTACCTACCACTGAGGCACCAGGTAAGCCAGATCATAAAGACACTTGCTTGTAGATGAATGGATGAGTGAAAGAAAAATCACCATTGCCAGCAAAATAACTACATTTCATGGAACAATGGGAAATAGACAAATAGCATTGTCTCAGGTAAGCATGTAGCATGTATTTACTGTATAGGATATAAGAGAATGGCTTAAATAACTTGAAGCTTTTTAGAGAGTAATCACAACTCTATACTAGTTTTTGGCCACCTGATGCGAAGAACTGACACATTGGAAAAGACCCTGATGCTGGGAAAGATTGAGGGCAAGAGAAGACAGAGACAGAGGATGAGATGGTTGGATGGCATCACTGACTCAATGGACATGAGTCTGAGCAAGCTCTGGGAGACAGTGAAGGACAGGGAAGCCTGGTATGCTGCAGTCCATGGGGTCGCAGAGTCAGACACACACGGGCGACTGAGCAGCCACGCCTTGCAGTTCTTATGACCGTCTCCAAGCTTGGTTAGCTCACTTGCTTTGATGCTATTTAAACTCTTTGTGCATCAGTTTTCTCATTTTTCAAAGGTTAATAAAACAAACTATCTTATAATGTGTACAGTTACGGCAGCTAATAATACAAGTACTATACTTAGAACATAAGGTCTGTGTGAAGGGTGACTGACAGTCTAAACTGCCCAAGAATAGTCTGTTTCCCTCTTTTCCCCTTCTATTTATGCACATTTCACCTACGAGGCTAGACCTGCTTTGCCAAGAATTAGATGAGTTACTTTATTTCTTCTTTCCTCTTTTTTCTTCCAAGTAGTTTTCTGAGAAAGTGTGTATACTTGGAGCTTTGATGATTTCTCCCATCATCCCTCCCTCTAATTAAAAAAGTTATTCTTGTTGAATTGGTGAGGAGCCCTTTCTTTCCCCCATCTCTGACACCCATGCTCTGCTTGGAACTCACACATCGCTTGGAAGTAACCACATGGGAGAACCAGGATTGGTGACACCTGGCATTAGGCTGGAAAAAAATTCAACTCCAACTCTAGAAGTCAGTGAACCCTTGAATTATGTAGCTCCATTGTGTTCCATTTGAAGATACAGTTTCTGTTCAGCTGAGTACTTTGAAATATTTCTCCTTTGCCTAGTGAATGTTAATAGAAGTTTCTTACATGCTATTAAAGCTAGTATACTCAGATGACACTACTAGATTCACACAACCTCTCCCCAAAATGGGAGGGACTAAAAGAAGCAAACAACCATGTGCATCATGAAAAAGAAAACATAGCCAAGATAAGAGGCTTGCTATGAGAGGCAAGATGCACCAGCGGGCTCCTAACATCACATTCCCTTGACTGGGAGGAAGGTCATTTGCCATGTTTGGAATTCTTTCAAAAATGTGGGAAAAAAAACATTTAGAGAGTGGAGTGTTGTTTTTTATTTTTGCCAAAAAGTAAAAGCTTATTGTTTAGTTCCCCTTAACTGGAAAAAGTTGTTCCAAAATCAATAAGCTTTTTAGAACACTCATCTGCTTTTGTTTTTCAAAAAGTAAAATTTTGCTCAAATGAAGATATACAGAAATTAATTCAATTTAGCTTCCCTTGTAGCTCAGTCAGTAAAGAATCTGCCTGCAGTGCAGGAGACCTGGGTTCTATTCCTGGTCAGGAAGACCTCCCGGAGAAGGAAATGGCTTCTCCAGAAGGAAATCCACTCTAGTATCCTTGCCTGGAGAGTCTCATGAACACAGAGGCCTAGTGGGCTGCAGTCCATGGGGTCGCAAAGAGTCGGGCACAACTAAGCGACTGTTACTTACTTAGCACTTATATAACCTTAAAAGGCATATATCATGCTTTAGGAACAAGTTATATGGAAATTGCATTAAATCAAGTGAAAGAAAGTTTGCCTGTTAATTTCAATTTTACCCCCAGCATAATATTAATACATATAATCTACCTAATTTGGATAAAGTAAAGTGGGTGATACCTGACTCCTGTAAGGATCTCCAGGTATGCTTTAGTTCTGACTTCTCTTCTGTGGGAGCAGAAATAGTTAAAAAAATGTACTGATGGAAGAAATTTCAGGTATCACATATCAAAGAAGGACTTATGAACTAATACAACAATACTTCCTGTTGTAAAGCAGTTGTATTTTTTGAGTTTTTTAAGGAAACTTTAAAAATGTCCCCAAAATGGAAACAGTGACAGATTTTTTTTTTGTGGGGGGGGGAGGCTCCAAAATCACTGAAGATGGTGATTGCAGCCATGAAATTAAAAGATGCTTGCTCCTTGGAAGAAAAGCTACGACCAACCTAGACAGCATACTAAAAATCAGAGACATTACTTTGCCAACAAAGGTCTGTCTAGTCAAAGCTGTGGTTTTTCCAGTGGTCATGTATGGATGTGAGAGTTGGACCATAAAGAATGCTGAGCACCAAATAATTTAGGCTTTTGGACTGTGTGTTGGAGAAGACTCTTGAGAAACCCTTGGACTGCAAGGAGATCCAACCAGTCCATCCTAAAGGAAATCAATCAGATCAGTCCTGAGTACTCATTGGAAGAACTGATGATAAAGCTGAAGCTCTAATATGTTGGCCACTTGATGCAAAGAACTGACTCTTTGGAAAAGACCCTGATGCTGGGAAAGATTGAAGACAGGAGGATTTTGGGATGACAGGGGGTGAGATGGTTGGATGGCATCACCGACCTGATGGATATGAGTTTGAGTAAGCTCCGGGAGTTGGTGATGGACCGGGAGGCCTGGCGTGCTGCAGTCCACGGGATCACAAAGATTCGGACACGACTGAGCGACTGAACTGAACTGAAGGCCATTTTTACCTATATCAGGCTGTGAATTCTCATAATAAAATATACTGCTTGTCTTATTAACATATCTATAAATATCAGCATGTCTTATTTACCTCATTTTCTCACTGAAATACACTTAACTACATATAGTAACACGTTTGCTCATCTTCTGTTCAGGACCTTCACATATGTAATTCCCATTGCCCTGAATGTCCCTAGTTGCCTTTTTTTAAAAACAGTTTTATTTTATATTGGAGGAGAACTGATTTGCAATTTTGTGTTAGTTTCAGGTGTACACAAAGTGAATCAGCTATACGTAAACATATATCCACTCTTTTATAGATTTTTTTCCTCACAGAGGCCATTACTGACTAGCAGACTTCCCTGTGCTATACAGTAGATTGTAGATTATCTATTTTATATACAGTGATGTGAATATGTTAATCCCGAGCTCCTAATTTATCCCTGTCCTTAGTTTCTCAGTCATGTCAACTCTTTGTGAACCCCATGGACTGTAGCCCGCCAGGCTCCTCCGTCTGTGGGGATTCTCCAGGCAAGAATACTGGAGTGGGTTACCATGCCTTCTTCCAGGGGATCTTCCCAACCCAGGGAATCAAACCCAGGTCTCCCACATTGCAGCCGGATTCCTTACCATCTGAGCCACCAGGAAAGTCCAGTTTATCCCTACTCCCCACCTTTCCCCTTGGCAGCCACAGCTTTGCTTGCTGAGAGTGAGGTTTTTTTTTCTGTTTTGTAAATAAGTTAGTTGTATCATTTTTTTAGACTCCACATACAGGTGATATCATATGATGTTTATCTTTCTGTGTCTGACTTAATATGAAACGGTCCATCTATTTTGATGCAAGTGGCATTGTTTCATCCTTCTGTGTGGCTGAGTAATATTCCATTGTATACATGTCCATAGTCAATGGACACTTAGGTTGTCTTCGTGACTTGCCTATTGTAAATCGTGCTGCATGTATGTTTTCTAAGTATGGTTCTCTCTGGATATGTGCCCAGGAGTGGGACTGCTGGATCATACTGTAGTTCTCTTTTCAGTTTTTAAAGGAATCTCCATACTGTTCCCTTTAGTGGATGTATCAACTTACGTCCCCACCAACAGCGTGAAGGGGCTTCTCTTTTCTCCACACCATCTCCTGCATTGATTGTTTGTAGACATTTTGTCAGAGAGTTTTCCTTGTCTATGTATCCACCTCCTCCCTTGCACACTTGAGCCCAGAGATGTGCCTTCTCAGCCTTTCTTACCTGCATTATACCTATCATGGTAGTACCTATCACCTGATAAAAAACTACCATGCGGAACCTTAGTTAATTTCACGTCACTCTGTCTCCTCTGAGTGAGAGTGACTCCCTGGAGGGCAAGCTCTGCTTACGCCACCCTGAATATCCCGTGTCAAATAGAGCATCATTTTCGCCTCCGCTATAGAATAAAAGCTCAGTAAATATTTAGTATAAGAGTGAATGATCAAGACATGAGCTAAGACACCTCCAGACTATTTAAGTCAGACCAAATTAGGAGAATGTTTATACCTAATGATCTTCCCAGAGTAAATCTGCATTTTAATCACGAACTATCTCATTTGTGCTCCTGGAAGCTCACTCCCAGTCATTTTCAAAAGTGAAAGTGGCTGCTGCTCTTCCTTTCCCTCTGACTCATTATGTTGTTGTCCACTGTTTTTCGGACACTAATTTGTGACCAACTCTGTGTGATCCATGGACTGCAGCATGCCAGACTTCCCTGTCCTTCACCATCTCCCAGAGTCTGCTCAAACTCATGTCCATTGGATCGGTGATGCAATCTCATCCTCTGTCATCCCTTCTCCTGCTGCCCTCAATCTTTCCCAGCATCAGGGTCTTTTCCAGTAAGTCGTCTCTTTGCATCAGGTGGCCAAAATATGGGAGCTTCAGCTTCAGCATCAGTCTTTCCAATGAATATTCAGGGCTGATTTCCTTTAGAATTGACTGGTTTGATCTCCTTGCAGTCCAAAGGACTCTCATGAGTCCTGACACATTAAGCAGAAAGTAAATGTAGGTAATTAAGTATTTGTTTATTTCTAAAATCTACTCTCAGATTGACCATATCGAAGTGCTTACTTGAATGACACTTCTCAGGTGTTCAAACTCACAATAGAGTCTGCCCACACTTTTCATCATCAATGAGAATTCTGAACATAGTTAATGAATAATATTTAGGGGGGTCACTTAATGCCTTTTAAGTGGAGAAAATGCCAAACCTTCCCCTTGCATGCAACTCAACACAGCAACACGAAATGACCTGGAGCCCATGGTGCTGTCAGCTCTCCGATGTTCCTTGATCCCCCGTCAAGCACTGACATAGATTTCGTGGACTTAATGACATTTTTTAAGAGAAACTTTGTTTACTTTTCATCAGCATGATACTAGGTGTCTATACAAAGATTGGCTTTTTGTGCTCACGGTAGGAAATTAAACTAGGCAGTCATCACCTTTGAGTTTCTCAGAACCACCATTTGGTGCCCAGGTTGCTCATATTCGTAAATGAATTACATTCCCAATTGCTGAAATGTGATGGGTTCCAAGAAGGCCAGAGGGGGAAACGGCAAGTCTCTCCATGAGCTCCCCAGGGACCCTTCCCATGACTGCAGTCAGCACAGGATAGACGGAGCACAGAAAATAAGGAATTCCACTCCTTATTTGGTACTTTTACCCATCTCTGGAGCCCTTACCAATCTGGTGAAGTCTCCTTTCTGTCAGGGCTGATGTGGGCTCCAATAACCCAGATGCTGCTAAGACCATGTAACTCTTGTCATCTCAAGGACAGTGTGGAAAGTGCATTAAGTTTAATGTCCTTTAGGGTTAATTTTGGCTTTCTTGGTAGCTCAGTGGTAAAGAACCCTCCTGCCAACATGGGAGATGCAGATTCAATCTCTGGGTCGGGAAGATCCCCTGGAGAAAAAAAATGGTAACCCACTCTAGGCAAGTCCCATGGACAGAGGAGCCTGCTGGGCTACAGTCCATGGAATCACAAAAGAGTTGGACATGACATAGAGACTAAACAACAACAAACAGCACAGTCATTTTCCCACTTACCAGCATCAATTAGCAGAGAGGCCTACTACAGGGTGATTAACTCTATTACTCAATTCTATATCAAAACTATAGCATGTAGAAGATATTTAAAATAGGCAGATGTTGTTTGCTGCCTAGTCACTAAGTCATATAGGACTCTTTGTGACCCCATGGACTGCAGCCCACCAGGCTCCTCCGTCCATGGGATTCTCCAGGCAAGAATACTGGAGTGGGTTGCCATTTCCTTCTGCAGGGGATCTTCTGGACCCAGGGATCAAACTTGGGTCTTCTGCATTGCAGGTGGATTATTTACCATCTGAGCCGCAAATAGACAAGTACTGGTCATTAAAGCCTCACAATTCCCCATTATATCTCCATGGTACTTTTCTAGTGACCCTAAAGTACAGAATGAATGATGTCTTCTCAGGATGGATCCTTTGATCCTGAGCTATAGTCCTTCCAGGGGCTCTAAGGAGACTCCCTTCCTCACTTCTAACTTCTGCAGGCTGCATGTAATCTCCGCCTCTGTGTTCTCAGCAATATCTCCTTCTGCCTTTCTGTTAATTCCTAGAATTACAGGCCAACTTGGATCATACAGGTTCATCTCTGCATCTCAAGTTCCTTAATCACATTTGCAAAGATCTGTTTCCCAAATAACCCAACATTGATAGGTTCAAGGGATTAGGACTTGATATCTTTGGGGAGCATTATTCACTCTGCTATTGTTGTTCAGTTGCCGTGTCGTGCTCCGACTCTTTGCCCCACCCCCCCTCCCCCAGGCCCAGGGCTTCAGCAAGCCAGGATCCTCTGTTCTCCGTTATCTCTTGGAGTTTGCCCAAATTCATGTTCATTGAGTCCGTAATGCTACTTAATTATTCAGCCTATTACAGAGGTATAAAGAAAGAGAGTGAAAAGTAAGAGACAAGATTTACAAAAATCTCTCTTGGACGCAGAAAGCCTTGAGTGTAGCCCTGCCTGATATGTTTGTCACATAGGAGACAATGCCTGTGACTTTGGCAGCAACCATTTTGGCATCAGCAGAAGAGTTTTCAGATCCACACGTCAAACACGAGAAGCCTCAAAACAGGCATCAGCTGGCGTGAGCACCTCTCAGATGGACCCCGGCAGCCATAATTAGACCAGGCATGGACAATGGCGCCTCTTTTGCAGGGCGGTGCGGTGACAAAAGCGTAATTGGTGGATATTAGTGGCGTAGCTTCCAATTCAGACCTCTGAATCAAGAGCAGACATTATGACAGCGGTTCAAAGGGAGTGAGGAAAAATAGCAAATGTGGAGCAGAAAATAAGAGAACTAGCTTGAAGAGTGCTAGAGACCTTGCAAAGACATCTATTCTGATGAGGAAGTGCCAAGACAATTTGCAAGGATTCTGCAGGAACCCAGATTGCCAGCAACATAACAAGCAGCACCAGAAAAATGTGGTGTGCACCATGATCGCTCCACAGGCTGCTTTGGTTTGGGAAACACAAGTGGCATAACTGTAGTTCTGCTCCCGTGTTCCCATGTAGTTCATGACTGGCTCCCTAAGTAACTTCATCCTTGAGATTTCTATGTGGCTCATACATATTCACCATGCCTTATCCCCTATAACTCAGATGAATTCACTGTGCTACCAGGCTCTAAATCAAGCATGTTTCCAAGGGGCAACCAGACGCCTTGATGCCAACCCCACCTGTAAGGATGTTCGGATCTTTTATTTTCTCAGAAGGTATTTTTGATTCCTCCGTGAGTTTTCAGGGTGCATCACATTGTGTGTGTGCAGAGTCCATTGCCACGTGCTGGATCCTTGTACATTTCCCCACACTGGAGAGCTGCTGTGCTTTCTTGCTAATCCTGAGCACCAGTGACTCTCTGGACCTTAACAGCATCCCCAGTGACTTGGTTCTTATTCCTGAAGAGCTCACATATAATGCCTCAAAATTCCATAATAAACATTGTCTTTTCTTTGCATTTGAAGGTCTTTCACAAAGCAAAATATTTTCTGCATTATAAAAAAGTCCAATCCAAGAGTGTGATCATTATGCTCGAATTTTTAACCCCAAGACCTTGCATATAACAGGTGCTCAAAAATGTTTCTTAAAAGAAACAAATAGATTTGGTTAGGTGCATTGCCAATTCATGGGCAAGACTCTGGAATGGGAAAATCCTAAATTCACTCTTTAGTTGCCCCAAAGACAGAAATACTTGACACCTGGAACAAAAATGTTTAAAGCTTTATTCTAAACCCTCATCATAGCTCTATTGTAGATAACATACACTTCCTCACAGGAACTGGCAGACCATCCTTTGCAAATCTCAGTCTCTTTTCCTTCCTGGGCAAATGCCCCTCAATTTTTCCTCTCTCACTGGAGCTGGTGCCAAGAAAAACAAATCGAATGTGACTGGTTAGGAATGAAGGTGGGTAGCCAAGAGGAGAATACTAAAACCAAATTGGGAGCTATTGTGGACAGGCATGGCAGATGGCCAGCTCCTCAGAGAGGAGAAGTAGAAATATGAGTGAGCTCACATGAAAGGAAGAACTAGCGTCTGGATTAGTGTAGGGGAACAGAGTAGCTGGGATCACAGTGGGATGAAGATTGGAGCGAAGGAATTCCGGCATCCCAGTCTTATGACATTCACACTTCTTCACCAAGAAGTGTGAATGACCTGCCTTGGTCATAGAGCACTCCTGGTCTTAAAAACGAGGTGCCCAGTTGTGATGTTACCCACCTCCTGCTTACTTATGATTGCTGATTTGACCACAGTAAAATTAAGCTACTGTTGCTTAGCAAAAGGGACCATCTGATAGAATTTTCCCTAGAAATGACAGACCCATGGAAGGGGATTATCCATGCTCTGTAATCCCCCTTCCATCTCATAATAACAAGCCAAAACACACATAATGAAATCAAAAGGTCGGTTTTCTTTCCCTACCCCCAGAAGATATGGTGCGGTCATACAATGGAATATTACTAGTCATAAAAAGCAATGAAATTATGCCATTTGCAATAACATGGATGGACTAGAGATTGTCATCCTGGGTGAAGTGAGTCAGGTGGAGAAGGAGAAATAATATATGGCATCCCTTCTCTGTGGAATCTAAAAAGAAAGGATACAAGAGAACTTACTTAAAAAAACAGAAAGAGACTCGCAGACTTAGAGGACAAACTTACAGTGTATCGGGGAAAGGGTATCCCTTTCCACACATTCAGGAGTGTGGGATGGACATGTATGCACTGCTATATTTAAAATATATCACCAACAAGGATCTCCTATAGAGCACGGGGAACTCTGCTCAATGTTATGTGGCAGCCTGGATGGGAGGGGAGTTCGGGGAGAATGGATACGTGTATATGTATGACTGAATCCCTTTGCTATGCACCTGAAACTATCACAACACTGTCAATCAGCTATACTCCAATACAAAATAATATGTTTTTAAAACAACACAACACAAAACTAAGTAGCATTAGGCTTGTGTGTTTAATGGGAAGGATCGGGGTTAATGTCAATAAGTCAGAGGGTAGAATCAGGTCAATCCCTGTATCACATGGTCCTCAAAACAAAGTCACTGCCTATGTGAAAATGAATCCAAGAGGCCACAGTTGTATTATTTCAATATAAAATAACATATTCCTGAAGTGAATTCTGAAGCAGGTCCTGATGCCGGTGGGAAGAGTCTCTGATTTCCCCAGCTTATAGGGCCAGTTAGGTTGAATGGGGTTCAAAGAATAATTTATCAATGTAGACAACACTACAGTATGAAATGATCCCCTTAAACATTCTCTGTTTTGCAGATGCCTGCTACTGGTGAAAACTCTCTTACACATTTGCATGAAAACAGATTCAATATAAACACTGAAACTACTCATGTTATCATAAGGAATGCTTTCCTTCAAAATATTTGGCTTGGAGAATTGCTTCATAATGGTCATGATATTGGCAAGTAAAATTACAATCACAGTTGTCTGTTGTAGAAACAGCAGGTAAGGTCTGAATTTGAAGCCAGTCAGTACCAGTGTAAGTCACATAGCTCTCTGGGACGTAGGTATTATGTTTCCTTACAGGGCCACTTGGACTGCCCATGCCATCCGGTGTGAAAAACACCCAGACTGAGGCAGCTGTGGAGACCTGCAAAGGGTCACGGCAGGGTGTTAAGTGGAAAGCCCAGCAATGCAAGGCAATTAGGCACCAGGCCAGGGATTTCCTTGTAGTCCAACCTATGGGGCACACATCATCCCAGTGCATTGAAAGTTAATGTGTTTTTTATTTCAACATTCATTAACCTCTGTAGATAGCATTTTGCCCATTCAGGTGGTGCTAGTGGTAAGGAACCTGCCTGCCAATGCAACAGCCACAGGAGACACTGGTTCTATCCCTAGGTTAGGAAGATCCCCTAAAGTAGGAAGTAGCAACCCACTCCAGTACTCTTGCCTGGAGAATCCCATGGACAGAGAAGCCTGGCGGGCTACAGTCCATTGGGTTGCAAAGAACTGGACATGGCTGAAGTGACTTCACAGCAGCAGCAGGAGATATCAGATATTTGCCCAATCTGGAAACCTAGGAAGTCTTGGAAGGAAAAACATGTAGCAAGTTAGCAGTTGACTCCAGGCTTGTTGAGCTGTCCTTATTGTCTTGTCATAGAGGAATAACTTGAGACCAGACATCATGCATTTTGCATATATTTTGTAACAAAGTCAAGACAAAACTTGTTTTACATATATTATTTCTGTGGGTTTTTGGATGGCCTCATACTACACTACTGAACTTAGCTGTCTCCTCTTCCTAAGGAAAGTCAATTCCACTTGGCAATCACAGCTTTATTCCAAAATGCCCTGCCCTCTCTACACTCACCTCCCACTACGGCCCCAAATGTGCTTGAACTTCTAGGCCTACACACAAGCCATGCCCTTGCACAATGCCAGTTCTAACTCAGTAGGCTTTCATCAGCCCTGTGATGCCTTTCTGTATCTCACTAACACATTTCAGTTCAATTAAACACACATATATTGATTGCCAGGTCCATTACCGAGCATGACTCATAAATAGTACACACTCGTGTTTGTAAATAAATGATGAAATAATCATGTGCATATGTTTTCTTCAGTGCCCAGGACATGGAAGGATACAAAGGATATGATCTTTAACCTGTAGGAGCTCACGAGCTAGGCAATAAGACAATAATGTACAACCAAAACTATTAAGAACTTAAAAATGCATAAATCTCATAATGACAAAGCAAATATGTGAAGTTAATCTGAAACACTACTGCTGGGAATCTGGAGAAGGCTTTTTAAGAAGGTGACATTTTATGTCCGGGTTTTGATATTTAAATACAGGAAAAGGCATACCTGGAGTTAGGAAAAATGTGGGCACTGCTTTACGATAGGAAAATGTGGGGAGTATTGAGAGCATTTAAGAGCTGGTCGGTGGCAATTCCACCTTTGCTCCACGCAAACTCCACTTCAGCATAACTGCTACTGCTAAGTCACTTCAGTCGTGTCCGACTCTGTGCGACCCCATCCCTGGGATTCTCCAGGCAAGAACACTGGAGTGGGTTAAAGCTTTGCCTAAATCTCACTCCCCAGCACCTTCCTTGTCTTGTACGAGTCTTAAGCTTCTTTGGAGGTTAGTTGTATCGATCAGGTTAGGCGGATGGAACTGCAGTTAGCATACCAACCTGAAATCCCTTTGGCTTCACCCACTGAAGACTCACTTCTCGTTTGGGCTGTGACGCCATTCTGGGAGACCAGCTGTGCATAACCTTGACAGCTCGACTCATTGAGATCCTCCAGAGGCCCCTCTGTGTTGTCTGACTACAAAGAGAGAAAGGTTGTGGAAGGGACAGGCCTTGTGATGATGCCTGTGACTTCCACACAGGTCCCGTGACTGTGAGAACCACACCGTCTCCAGAGGTGTCTGGGGCCCCAGAGAGTCACAGAGGAGAAGTCTGGATGTGAACCCATCACATTGTGTCTGTCACCATGAGGACACACTCACCCTGGTGACATCCCGAGGGGCTGAGACACCAGAGCAGGGCTTTCCCCAACGTCTCCTCCTTGATATCACATGAATTGTCATGAACTATTTTTCTCATACTCAAAAATCACTGATATTTGATATAATAGCTAGAGAGGAGAGGCAGAGAGGGGATCTTGCCTTTCACAGTATTTCATACATATATTACACGGCTTACCAGGTGACACTAATGGTAAGGAATCTGCCTGTCAACGCAGGAGACACAAGAGATGCAGGCTCGATCCCTGGGTGAACAAGATCCCCTGGAGAAGGAAATGGCAACCCACTCCAGGATTCTTGCCTGGAGAATCCCATGGACAGAGAAGCCTGGCAGGCTACAGTCCATGGGCCCACAAAAAGTCAGACACGACTGACTGAGCACATAGTTGCTATAATTGTTTCAGTAAAAATAATAAATGTACTTATTTAATCATAATACCAAAAAAGGTAAAGAGGCATAGCTATTATTTTAATAGTTTCTATATCTCCCCAACAGATAAAAATTGGATCCTTTGGATATAATAATGATATAATAACATAGGGCAAATAATTAGCCAGTAACTAATAAATGGATTTTAATAAAAATAAGATGTCTGCAAAAGGTACAACTTAGGCAGTTAATAAGTAACACTGCTGATGAAGCCTTTCATTTTCTTAATTGGCTTTTTGGTGTCACAATAAAATAGGAAGGGTACATTTAAACTTTCAAGATAATTTCATGAAAAATTTTCATGCATGCACTAAAATTTGAACTTTTCAAACAAAAATATATACCTTGCTACGAACAGCTGTTCCCCTATTTTGCTGCTAAGCAGAAATAAAAACTCTGAGTGCCAACATAAAAAAGCAGCTCAAGTCTTGATTCTCTATCTTTATAATCACTGTGATGACATGATTTACTTCAAATCTATTGCTTAAATGTAAAAATAGGCAGTGTGTGGGGACAGGAGCTGGGCCCCATGTAGGCCCAGGGGATTTCAAATAATTTCAGATTAAACTCTTGAAACACAAGCATGGAGCTGAGCCCCGCTGTGGCAGAAATTGAATAGGGGATGGTGAATTATTTACTCTGATTTTCAAGTAGACAACTGTGTTTATTAAAGGATAGCTAATAATTCTGATAATTTAAAGGACACACATTTAGAATAAAAACTCAGCCCTACTCATGGCATTATCTAGAACTTAGATTGACAGAAGCATTTTTTTTTTTAAATCACTGACACTGTTCAGTATTGCCCGACAAGGGTGATAATGAAAAGTGGACTGACTTTTAGTTGGTGTTATTTTTGCTTCTACAGACAACGATAGCTTCTCCGTTCTCAGTAGTCCCTGGGAAGGGAAGTTTCCACTGTCCTGCTTTGGTTTGTCACTGCTTCAGAATGTTACTAATACAATTTCCTTATCTATCTAGCAGTACATTGTGACTCTGAAGTGACATGAAAAGATTATTTTACTTGCTCTGAATCTGGAAGAATCAGAGTCTCGAGTGCTCAGCACGTATCTGGATGAGGCCAACATCATGGCATAAAGCACGTGACCAAAGAAAGCTCTTAGTTCCAGCTGTGTGGACCATGGGTATCAGGGCCAAGTGATCCAAATTTCAGGAGCGAATTGAAAAATAGCTATGCAGCCAAACCCTACGCAGCCGAAGATGTAGCCCTCTGCGCTCAGTCACTTTAGCCACGCTGCTGTGCACTGTAGGTCTTTGCGACCCCGTGGGCTGTGGCCCGCCTGGCTCCTCTGTCCATGGGATTCTCCAGGCAAGAGAATAGGAATGGGTTGCTGTGTCCTCCTCCAGGGGATCTTCCTGACCCAGGGTCAAACCTGTGTCTCTTAGGTCTCCTGTAGCCCTTGAAGTAAAGCCGATTCACAAGTTCACAAACAATACTTTTATTTAAATGCAGTTAGGCACGAGCGCTATGATGGTCAGCCAAGACTGGGTCTCCTGCTGCCATCGGTCAATGGAGGAGAAAGTCAATGCGTCGTGCAGGAATGAACCAGGGCTCGTAAGACGGGCAGTGAAGGAAAACATAAAGGGCCTCATGGAAGCCTGTCCAGGAAGTGAAACTGAAGCTTTCATTTGTAGAATGAATAGAAGGTAGCCAGTTAAGGAGGCTGGAAAACCAATCGCTATAGGTGTTTATGAAGATGATAATTCTGAAGCAGGCTCAGTACCTGAAGAAATAGAGCAAGTGCATTCTGAGTTTAGCATCCCAAGAGGCTCAGTGGTAAAGAATCCATCTGCCAGTTCAGGAGATGCAGGAGATCGTGGGTTCAGTCCCTAGGTTGGAAAGATCCCCCAGAGGAGGAAATGGCAACCCACTCCAGTATTCTTGCCTGGAGAATCCCATGGACAGAGGAATCTGGTGGGCTACAGTCCATGGGGTCGCCAAGCGTCAGACACAGCTGGGCACACACACACACACGCTGAGTAGGAAAAGGCATGAATCGCATAGCCGTATAGTCAGGTGGGGGAAATTCTAGAGTCCCTGAAGGAGATCAGGCCTGGGTGTTCACTGGAAGGACAGATTTTGAAGCTGAAACTCCAATACTTTGGCCACCTGATGCAAAGAGCTGACTCATTGGAAAAGACCCTGATGCTGGGAAAGATTGAGGGTAGGAGAAGGGGATGACAGAGGATGAGATGGTTGGATGGCATCACTGGCTCAATGGATATGAGTTTAAGTAAACTCCAGGAGTTGGTGATGGACAGGGAGGCCAGGAGTGCTGCAGTCCATGGGATCGCAAAGAGTCAGACACGACTTAGTGACTGAACTGAACTGAACTGAAAAGTCTTTAGTTTTGATTGTAAGTATCACGGATGTCATTGAAGAGTATTACATGAACAAGGGTCATGACCACATGTATATTGCTCTTCGATAATCAGATTGTTACTGGATTGAAAAGGATCAGGAGATATATATACATACACACACACACATCATTATGCCTTATGAAAACCAGCTGCTATATCTTTTATATTAATAGTAAAATCATTCCATATACTATTATGTCTTGAATAGTTGCTTCTAGCTCAGAACCTTGTTCCTAGCCTAGACTTTTAATTATAACTGACTGGATATTTGTGCGGGATGTTTCAGAGAAATCTCCAGTCTTAACAGAACAAAAGCAGAACCCTTCACTTTCTCCTCCACCACCCATTTCTCCCTTTTCTAGGACCCCCTGACTCTGCAGTTGGCACCTCTATTTGTTTATTTATGAGAATTTTTTTTCACTTTCAACAGAAAGAACAATATATATCTCAGAATTCTGATTGCTACCTGTTCTATTCAATATGCAGTACATGGCAAATAATTTTTGCAGCAAGAATTCTTTATTTCTGAGAGTTAATAAACACTTTAAAACAAGTAAAAGACATTTATGTTGGGACATTTCAAGTGAAATTTAAAAATAAAACACATAGATTTTTCTACCTAATTTTATTTTATATATGCCACTTAAAATATTTTACCTATATTTTAACACAATTTAAGAAGAAATAGCCTCAAAATAAGAGGAGAAACCAAGGAGAGCTCTCAAGAATATAAAAAAAAGAAGAACAATGAATGCAAAAGGGAATGAATTACTAATCAAATAGTAGTTATACTACCAAAATACCAGAAACTTTTGCAATCATTATTTTTGTACTAGACTTGTCATATAAAAATATTATTAAAATCTACATATTTAAAAGCAAGATCCAATAAATTATAATAAAATATTCGGTCTATGCCTAAAATAATAGAATTTTAAAATATCATTTAAAAAACCAAGACAAAAGGAAATTATTACATATAAGCATATATAAGTCAATTATATTAGTAAGTTATTTATTAAATAATAAACTGATTAAGTCCAAAGATAAACTGTCCATCACAATGTGAATATCTGAAAATATTATGAGCTATAGTGTAGTGTTTCTGACTGTTTAATATATCTGTTTGATATTTTGGTTGTTTTCATCCATGAACATTTTTTAACTTTTTGAAATATTAATATGGTTTATAGTGATTGACAAAATTCCCTATCAAGAATTATACATGATGGCCACTATGCCCAGAAACAAAAGTAAATTAACTTGATGAATGACCATTGATAGTATATGACTTTACAAGATACATTCAATAAGTTATCTCATTAGAAAATGCATAACTTGGTGTTCTGCTCAAAATTTTAATGAGCATTTCCATCAATACATGAAAATGTGTGTGATGTGTTGCTTCCGTTAATTTTTCTCTCTGGTTTTCAGTGAACAAACATGTGCTTCTAGGATATTCCATTAGAAGGAAGCAGAAGGACTTTAATCTGCAGAATCAAATCTATCAATCACTAGGAAAAAAAAAATGCTAACGCATTCATTCCAAGACTCCGTGATGAGGCATGGGTGTATGCTCAGTCATGTCTGACTCTTTGTGGCCCCATGGACTATAGCCTGCCAGGCTCCTCTGTCCACGGGATTTCCCAGTCAAGAATACTGATGTGGGTTGCCATTTTCTCCCAACATAATACTTTAGCCAACCTTTATTAAACTATAGCCACTGTAAGTTGTATGCCAGTAGGGGTCTAATTATGTCTATGGGGTAGATTATTAGACTGCTGATAAATTCTATTTTCAAAACATTTTTAAGGACTTTGGAAAATTGATTACAGCATAAAGTCAAATTGTTTGCTGTTTGGAATAAAAGGATATAAGCTTTAAAAAAATAAAACTAGATTTCACATTAAAAAAAACTGTAGTCACTTTAATAAATATGCTTAAATGCTTCACAATAAACTAAACTTTGGTCACTGTCCTCCTATATATAATTAAGAAGATTTAGGAATCTCTTTTGTACTCTAGACTCAAAGCAGATTATCAAATAAGACTTTAACCCTCTAACAGAACTATTGGCCTAGGGGTGTCAGTTGAATGTTACTTAATGCATCTCTAAAGTCACATGCTCTGTGACATGCTTACAGCTGAACCAGCACATAAATCTTACAACATTCTGTCCAAACAGGACAGAGAGACAATCATGAATCTGTCATGAACTGCTCTTAAACCCCATCAACAAATAGATACCACATTGTATGCTCGAAGCTCGTGGAGTCAATGCTGAGTTAAGAGCTTTTCTTTTTTTCCTGTTTTGATGAAGAATAAACTGTGAGAGGGAAGACTGGTATTGTCTACCCCACCCAGTTAAGTCTGACGTTACAGATGCTAAGTGATGCATTACAGAATTGTGTAATACTTTAAGGACCATTAGGAGAAGCAGCAATTGTGTAGCAACATGAATCTGATGAAAGTGTTATTATTTGGTTGCTAAATCCTGTTTGACTCTTTGTGACCCCATGGACTGCAGCACGCCAGGCTTCCCTGTCCTCCACGATCTCCCGGAGGTTGCTCAGATTCATGTTCCTTGAGTTAGTGATGCTACTGACCATCTTACCCTCTGCCACCTGCTTCCCCTTTTGCCTTCAATCTTTCCCAGCATCAGGGTCTTTTCCTATGAGTCAGCTCTTTGCATCAGGTGCCCAAAGGACTGGAGTTTCAGCTTCAGCATCAGTCCTTCCAATGAATGTTCAGGGTTGATGAAAGTAGGTAGAGCAAAATCAGAGCTCAAGCCAGAAGTCAGCTTGGAGCCTTAGAAGCTTATGCATGTAAGCACAGCAGGGAGCAAAGCTCAGGAACCCACAAGAACAAAGAGGGTAGCAAGGACAGACATAACATAAAAGGCCTAAAACATTTTCTCTCTGTTCCTAGGACAGCCTCTTGGTACCATCCTTACAAAATAGAGGAGAGCGACCTCCAACACTGCTCTCTTGATTGGCCATGGGCTGTTAGAACGCTAAGTGCACATAATGAGTTGTTTGCAGCACTTTCATCTCCATTACCAATAACTCAATCTGAAATAGAAATATTTTTAAAAATCTCATTAAATTAAAAGTGAAATAAAATATAAACCTCTGAAAAAATATTTTTGTTGTGATGTAATTGACCGATAAGATTATACTAGTGTCAGATGTAGAGCAGAATGATTTAGTACTCATATCTACTGCAAAATGATCTCCAGAAACATTTTAGCTAACATTCAGAAAAACAACAACAACAACAACAAAACCCTTTAAAACGCTCTATGTTAACAATATTTGAGGTGTTTATTTCAGTTCAGTTCAGTTGCTCAGTCGTGTCTGACTCTTTGTGACCCCATGAATCACAGCATGCCAGGCCTCCCTGTCCATCACCAATTCCCAGAGTCCACCCAAACCCATGTCCATTGAGTCAGTGATACCATCCAACTGTCTCATCCTCTGTTGTCCCCTTCTTCTCCTGCCCTCAATCTTTCCCAACATCAGGGTCTTTTCCAATGAGTCAGCTCTTCGCATCAGGTGGCCAAAGTATTGGAGTTTCAGCTTCAACATCAGTCCTTCCAATGAACATCCAGGACTGACCTCCTTTAGGATGGACTGGTTGGATCTCCTTGCAGTCCAAGGGGCTCTCAAGAGTCTTCTCCAACACCACAGTTCAAAAGCATCAATTCTTCGGTGCTCAGCTTTCTTTATAGTCCAACTCTCACATCCATACACGACCACTGGATAAACCATAGCCTTGACTAGATGGACCTCTGTTGACAAAGTAATTTGAGGTGTTACAGATGGCTTATTGTGAGAGAAAGCACACATCCTTTTAGGCTGGTGGACTCTGCTTTAATACTGGGAAAGACTGAAGGCAGAAGGAGGAGACAGTCACAGAGGATGAGATGGTTAGACGGCATCACCAATTCAGTGGACATGAACTTGGGCAAACTCTGGGAGTTGGTGAGGAACAGGGAGACCTGGTGTGCTGCAGTCAATGGGTCACAAAGAGTCAGACATGATAGAGCAACCAAGCAACAACTGTGTTTTAAAAGGTAAGCCAGTTTCCACGTACATGCATATCTAAGTACCAGCAGCTCACGGACCACACTCGAGTGTCTGAGCTGCCCGGAGCTCAGGAAGGAACCAGCTATATGGCAGATGCTTGGAAGATATTTTTGAATGGTTCAGTGGACAAGTTATTTGCACCAGTTCTTAACTGGCAGTAAATTCCAGAGCCAGAATTCAAACTCAGGTTAGTTTACAAGCAGTCTTAAAAAAAAAAAAAAAAAAAAAACAACTACCTTACCTATTTCTTTGTGATGGAAAATGGAATTGATTCATGCCTGGCTAGCCCAATTCATAGGGCTATACTAGGACCAAAGGAGATGTTATTATGTGGGAATGTGTTTTGTAAAACCTGATCCACTGGAAAAAATATAAGTGATTGAAAAATGGACTTGTAATAAATGTGTATTGCTTCTTTCCGAATCAGAGTCAATATTGGCTAGGAATAGAGAATTGGAAAAGAGACCTATTGTAAAACAAATTTTTTACCTTTATATAGGGAGAAATCTCTAGAATATGCTTTCTTAAATGTTTGCTTCTGTGTATTTAGGATCTTAATTAATGACTTTGTTATTTTCATGTAAATGCAGGAAAGCATTGTATATTATTCAACACGATTCCAAAAAACTCTTCAAATTACTTTTTTCCCAACCTATCCAAGCACTCTGAAAAGAAGAGGGTCATTTGTATTTTGGAAACTTTAAAGTGATGTTTTTTGTCTTTGCCGCAAGATAAAAATAACCACCAATTTCCTGGGGTCAGTCTTGATCAATAGACATCTGACCTCTGAGAGCACCACAAATGGTGGAAATTATTTTGGGTCATCATCCATATTTGCACTAAAAGTCTCTCTGCCTGAGACTCCAGTCAGTAAGGAGAGAAAAATCTTGATGTTTCAAAAGAAATATCTGATGAAATGTGAAGGAAATGTCTCAACTACTTCATCTAAAGCCACATCATACCTTTATTCTTTTCCTTTCCAGACCTGTATAGACCTCTATATAGCCAATGCTATATAGAATTGGGATATTAAAGATTTTGAAGCACTTGTATGTATCCAGAAAAAAAAAAACTCTACAAATTATAGATTCAATTTTTAATCTTAGAGTTAAGATTCAAATACACAATTTCAGGCTGGCTTGGGGACCACAGCTTTAGCTAGGTGTTATCTGGTGATGTAGACCACATATCAACGACTCAATGGACATGAGTTTGAGCAAACTGGGAGGGGGTGGAGGACGGGGAAGCCTGGCAAGCTGCAGTTCATGGAGTCGCAAGGAGTCAGACACAGCTGAGTGAAACTGTCATGTGTACAAATAACCGGGCATCTTGTTAAACTGAGCTATGGATTGTGTTCACGCAGAGTAGAATTCAAGAGTCTGCATTTCCATCAAGGCCGGATGATCTGATGATGCTGGTCCACAGGTCACATTTCTAGAAACAAAGACAGTTCCTCTTCAACTGTTAGACCTGAACTTAGCTCTCCTTGGGCGCTCCAGCCTGGCTCCTTCTCAGCTTCTCTGTAACTGCCGTGCTAAACCAAGATGATCAATGGCAGTGCTGTTATCCAGATTTGTCTGGAGTTAACAGAACATTCGGAAGGTATTTTTTAAACACTTCCAAATTTTCACTATGCTCCACTTTACTAATTTGTTTTACAAGCAATACCTTGAAAAATGCAATTGTAAAACAGCTATCTGATAGAAAGAAATCCTTTCTAAATAGCTCAGTTACCTGTGGAGTGGTAGTTTTGACATCATAAATACCCAAAAGTTGAATCTCAGTGACTCAACTAAATGAATCAGTTTGTTGGAAAGATGTTCTGCCAACAAGCAAGCAGCGCTGCCAGGTGAAGGGGGTGAGTTTGGACATTAGCAGCAGAGAGAGCAACAAACGTTGCTACGCCCAGGTCATCAAATATTCTATTAAAATGGGCCATCTGGTCACACAATTGTCATTAAACAAATGCCTCAGAAAGCACACAGTTTTAACAAATTGTAGCCACCTGCTTAAATGTAACAGAGGCCCATCCTCATGGTTAAAGAAAGCTAACTTACAGCACACACCAACGCTTCCTTTTCTTCTGAGACTTCTCTACAACTGCTCTGTCCTGTGGGGTGTGGACGCACTGTCTCCTCTCACAGCACTTTCTACTGACTTCAAATTTGTTAAAAACATTTCTTTTTCTCTTCTTAGTGACTATCAAAGAAAAGGAAAGGGAAAAAGGTGATTAATTCAGAAAACCTTATAAATTCCAGGAGACAGATATCTTTTGTACATGAATGGTAAACAGTAGCTTCATTTTTGTTTAGAGGAAACAAAAGCTGACTATATATTTGTATTGGCGATATTTTTCTCCTTACGCAGAAACACTTCGGGTGTCTTTACCATGTCTAGTTATTTCAATTATTTTTTTAATGTGGCAAAGGCCTTGGAATTAAGCACCCCATCTGCATACACAAAAGGCATGACACAGGGAACAATAAAACGTCTGAGGACAAATCGAGACTTCCTTTCACAGGCAATGGGGGAAATTAGTGTCATCACTAGGTTGAAGACATAAAGAGATTCAAAATTAAAAATCCTTTGAACGCTTCCAACAAGATTCCTATAATCAGCTGAGATAAGTAATGATCAAAGCCCTTTAAAACAGTATTGTTCACTCCATTAGGACTGTTTAAATGTACCCTACTATTCACCAGAAATTACACAAGATTACTGCAGAAGCTATGCTATTGTTTCAGCTAGGCACCCAGATGTTTTAAAGATGGCTACCCCCACAAGCGTAAGGTTAAAAAGCCAGGATACAAAACCAGCTGCAGTTATAAACCTTCATTACCCAGTACATCCCACCACATAGGTGGCTCCGTCTCCCTGATGCACTGACGTCTCCCGAGCAGAGTGGGCTGGAGCCAGCGTGTGGGGACTGGGGAAGCAACCCGGCAGAGCGGCAGGTTCATTTCCACATGGGATCACGTTGTGTCTACTTCTCCAAACAGACCCTTCCGATGCCCTAACTCTGTATCTGGGAAATGTTAACCTCCCCAAGATCCCTTTTTCATTCAGTGCGCGTGATCCCAGCTCCAGGACGATGGGTGAAGAGATAAGCACATTTCTAAACACCTCATCACCACCGTTATTTTATGCAATCGCCCGGGGATATTCTAGCAGTGCCGCGTTGGGATCTGAGGTCACTCCTAAGCAGAAGACCAGGATAATGACCCTCTGACAGATTTACTGACTCCTTTAGTTTTCCTCCCCAAAGTCCTGTGAGATTTAATAGCCATATTGTTATTGCTTGACTGATAACAATTTGGACAGGACATCTTCTGTCTCCATCTTTAAACATTTTGGAGGTTTCACATGACACTGTTCATCACGAGCTGAAGACGGAGGAAGAATTAGCAGGGTTTTTAGACACAGATTTGTACCAGCCATTTGGAAAACCCAGAGCTGTTTCAGTTTTATGTTCTAGGTGATATCAGTTGAAATATCTCTGATAACACTGACAGGGGGGGTGGGACAAGCCAACTATCATCTCTGAACCTGTGGGAACCGGATAAATACTGAGTAGGTATGGTTGAGAGGATGGTGCATGTAGCATCAGATTTTAAACTTCTGCTCAGTTCTGAGTATGTTTAACTCTAGACTTTTTCACCCTCCCACCCTGTCTTCAATCCCCAAATATCATCAGTGAAGCAAGGATAAGATGAACATAATTGTAATCCTTAAACTTGAAAATGTCAGGATAATTTGGAGATGTGTGATTCCACTGGGTTTGCCTTAGACTTGGGAATGGCTTGAAGAGGCTGTAATATCCTCACATTTAACAATCAAGCAGCAACAAACACTGCCTTCAGCCATGACTTTGGAAGATATCCTTTCCCCCTCCTCACATATGAATCTGACAGAATTCACAGGACCATGCTTCGGTGTTTTGTTTTGTTTTTTTTTTTTTGGCAAGAGAGTGATTCTTGAACACAAGTTACATCAAAATTAGCATCAGGAGTTGTTAATGCTGATAATCACAATAATCATAGTTACATTTACAGAACATCCACTGTTTTTCACTAACCACTTCTCAAACAATCTCTCCCAAAGACAGAAATCAGAATTTCTAGTGGTGAGGCCCTGGCACCTCCCAGGTGTGACATTAATTCATCAATTCATACTGTGGTTTGAAGAAAAAAAAAAAACTAAACTAAAATAGTGACATTACTCTCCAACTAAGTTTCCACATTCTGGGTGTGAATACTTACAGGTGGACGTTGTTGTTTGTTCAGTCATTAAGTCAGGCCCGACTCTGTGACCCCACAGACTGCAGCATACCAAGCTTCCCTGTCCTTCACTTATCTCCCGGAGTTTGCTCAAACTCAGGTCCATTGAGTCAGTGCTGCTATCCAATCATTTCATCCTCTGTCGCCCCTTCTCTTCTTGCCTTCAATCTTTCCCAGCATCAGAATCTTTTCCAATGAGTCAGTTCTTTTTATTAAGTGGCCAAATTACTGGAGCTTCAGCTTCAGCTTCAGCCCTTCCAACGAATATTCAGGATTGACTGGTTTGATCTCAATGCAGATCAAAGGACTCTAAAGAGTCTCTTCCAGCACCACAGTTCAAAAACATCAATTCTTCAGCACTCAGACTTCTTTATGGTCCAACTCTCACATCTGTATATCCATACATGACTACTAGAAAAATCATAGCTTTCACTATATGGACATTCGTCAACAAAGTGATGTCTCTGCTTTTTAATATGCTGTCTCAATTTGCCATAGTTTTTCTACAAGGAGCAAGTATCTTTTAATTTCATGCCCGCAGTCACTGTCTGCAGTGATTTTGGAGCAAAAGAAAATAGAATCTCTCACCATTTCTGCTTTTTCTCCTATTTGCCATGAAGTGATGGGGACAGATGGCACAATCTTAGTTTTTTGAATGTTGAATTTTAAGCCAGTTTTTTTTACTGTTCTCTTTCACCCTCATCAAAAGGCTCTTTAGGTCTTATTCACTTTCTGCCATAAGGGTGATGTCATCTGCATATCTGAGGTTATTGATATTTCTCCCGGCAATCTTGATTCCAGTTTATACTTCATCCTGCCCAGCGTTTCTCATGATGTACTCTGCATATATGTTAAATAAGCAGGGTGACAATATACAGCCTTGTCATACTGCTTTCCCAATTTTGAACCAGTCCCGTGCTTCATGTTCAGTTCTAACTGTTGTTTCCTGCCTTGCGTACTAGTGAGTAGATGGTTTAGTGTGGATTCAGGAAAAACCTGGCCCTTCTTCTCCCAAACCCACAGGAGTTTCTAAGCAAATCACAGAGCAGATCGCAAGAATATGGAAGGCTTTAATTATTTTTTCCTGTATGACCTTGGACTCACATACTTCTCCGCTATTAGACTGTATTTTCAAGTTCCTTGGGGACTTCTGAGACTCATGGGTTCATGGTTACAACTGGCACCACGTTGATCCAAAACAGGCCTTGTGATTAGCATCCTTGTTCTGTGCAAGGAAAACTCTAGGGCATTTATTTCTGATTTGTGGAATTCCTTGCACTAAGTGAGACTTCCCTGGTGGTTCACATGGTTAAGAATCTGCCAGCAATGCAGGAGTCCAGAGTTCAATCTCTTAGTCAGGAAGATCCCTTGGAGAAGGAAATGGGTACCACTCCAGTATTCTTGCCTGGGAAATCCCATGGACAGAGGAGCTTGGAGGACTACAGTCCATGGGGTCACAAACAGACATGATTGAGAGACTTTCACTTTCACTTTTGCTCAAAGTAAGGAGTGAGCTTTGGATGAAGATCTGCAGACTGAGTTCCTGGCAAAGCACATCTTTAAATTAATTTGAGAAACCATGACTTTCCAGGCCCTTCATACATGCTGTTCCTTCCCTTTGGAACAATTTCTCCACCAGTCCTGCCCTGCCTGCTCATGGAATCTGAATCATTTTTCCTGGGCCTTGAATCCCCTTAATATATTTTATAAATGAAATGTAAAATACACAGAGGAGGCAGAATAGTCCATGACTTCCTCAAGGGCAGGCAACGATTCTATTTATTTTTGTAGCACCTATGTCTCTCAAGCTGTTTCTTTAAGCACAAAGTAGAACTTCAAAATGTGCTTACTGAATGAATAAACTGAGCTTTCAAGAGTAATATAGCAGTTTTAGACTTTACAAAGTGCAAAATTTGCTTTTGTAGACAGGTATTTAATTGAGAGATTGGGATTCTTTAAAACAACATTTTTGCAGCCATCAAAATCTATTTTTTAAATGCAGTAAATGGAACTTCATTTTATTTCCATGAACTAATATCTAATTTGAAAAAAAAAAAAAAAAGAAATGGTCCATGAGTTGACTCTGGAAGTGATGTGAGTCCTCATTTAGACTGTGATCAGCTACAGATAACTCCTGGTGTGAAATGTATATTCTCCATGAGTATCTTCATCAACCAGATTCTAAAAAGAATATGCATATAAAATGAATAGGTTTGTTCAGCTGTATTACTCTTTCCACGAAGATCAAAGGTCACTTCGAGTCTTTTGTTTCACCAAATATTGTAGCAGCTTTGAACAAGAATTAAATGATTGACTTTGATATGCACCCTAAATAATGAAAAGACAGCTAATCAAAGACCTTTCACATAACATACTAAATAACCTGGCAAAAACCCACTATTGTAAAGCTGCAATTTTTTTGAGTATTAATAGGAGGCTCCTACATGAAATTGATGTGAACTGTAGAGAGTTAACCAAAATTGACTTTTCAAAACCAGTCTTAAATGGTAATAGTGCCAAAACCTAAAGGAACTTCCAGTTTGCATGAAGTAAGTAATATGATTCATTAAAAGTGAACTAAAGTGTTTTTAGCATTTGCACTCATATGAAGATATAGGCCAGGCGAAGAGAGAGCTGGGTTTTATTACATGCCCTAAAATTTTGATTTTGACTCTCTAAATATACACTTAAGATATCTTCATGATAGAAGAAAAAGGCATGTAAAAATCTGTTGAAGGCATGCCTTATCAGAATGATTGCTCCTGGCTGGGGAATTTTCTCTATTAGTCCACTTTAACTTAACCGTGTCAAATTCCTGCCTCCCAGCCATTTGGCAAGGGAAGCTTAATGAGATAATAAGAAAGAAAGAAAGAAGCAAGAAAGAGGGAGAAAGAGCTAATGGGCCAGACTGCTTTGCTTTGGTACCTCTGAACTGAAAACACTTTTTCAATATAAATTTGTTTTAAAGAACGCTTGTCGACCTGCCCTTCCTCATCTTTAAGTGAACTTTGTATCTGAATATATCAAATAACGACACTGGCAGTGGAATTTGCATGCCCAGTTTTGAAAGGCAAACTCTTCTGTTCGTGACAACATTGAAATTGCCACATGAGCCCTGGGTTCATAGCTACAGATAATGAAATTTGAATTTTTTTTTTTCCTCTAAAATCATTTTGGGGAAAAAATGAGGAAGAAGGTTATGAGAGTTTTATCCCAGAATGTGGTCACCATTTGATTATTTGGGTCTAAATCCAACCACACCTAGGTATAGCCAACTCCATCCCATAGCTTACATCTGCATGCATTTTTTTTTTTTTTTTTTACTCAATTTTCTAAGGAACAAGAAACATCTGTCTTTTTCAGTCTCTTCACAGCATCCAGCTCCGTGGACAGATGTTTTGAAAACCACGTTGTCTGTGAACATTTAAAGGAATACTATATTTGCATAAACTCTGGGAATTCCAAGCTCCATGCTTTCCATGCTGTTTGAGTTTTTTAAATCAATATTTTTTTGTTCTGTACCCATCATTTTGTTTTACTCCTCATAAAGCAGACATTGTGTGCACACATCTGTTAAATCTGGGCTGCATTTATTACAGTTCTGTTCTTCCAGAAACAGGAAGGATTAATTACCACAGACCGGCTCTAGAAGCACCCCCGTGCTTCTTAACACACAAAATTAATTCAGAGTTGACAAAACTCTTTCAGCCACAGCCTGCTTCCTGCTGATGACGCTTTATTAGCATATTCTTCCCAGAAAAAAAAATGCCTCCTAGACCCCTTTTACCTCTCCTCTGAGTTCAATTTGCACAGTCCTGAGTGACAGGCAGCAAAATGGCTTGAATATATCGAAGGCAAGTTGCCAAAACCCTCCGAAAGAAGCACTTTGGGGCCTTTGTCCTGAGCACATTGAAGTCACAGAAGGTCCATGTACAGAAGACAGTGAGGGGCCGGCAGGATGCTCTCAGGAAGACAAAACAGCAGGTGATAAATGACATTAGATAACAGTGAGAATTTACCACGGACTAAATTAACTGCTGGAGTGAAATGTTCTCAGCTCTAAGGCTATATTAACAGTGAATTTATAATTAGGTGATTTTCATTCGTTTTAGTGTTTGAGGAGGTCTATATGTAAAAATGATGAAGACAGCTCCATTTGACTCGGGAGACACAGAGCTGGAAGTGGTTTGAAGAACACTAGAAAATAATTCTTCTTTCGGGTCTTATAAAGTCATTTGTAAAAATAAGTGGTGCTTAGGAGTGAATGAGATGGATATCTCTCTCTCTCTCTCTCTCTCACACACACACACACACACACACACACACACACACATAGTTTGCAACCTCAGAGAACATACTACCAGGAAATCAACCTCTCCAAAATATACCTTATTGATGCTCTCAAAATTATTCAGAACTTGATTAGGGGCATGAGAAGTTTTGAAGGTGCACATTAATTTGTAGTTTTCTTTTCCCATCAGAGACAACATCCTTAATAATATTCAATTTCTATTCTAGATCATAAGGAATTCCTATATGCCCCTTGCCATGTCTGTGGCCTTAAGAGAGTAGTCTGCTTTGGTTTTACCCTCAAACCTTTAAGAATCCAGAGAAATGCAATAGAATGCGCCACCCCCCACCCCAAATGTGTCAGGGATAGAAAATGAACTGATACATTGATCAATCACTTGATTATCACCAAATCATCACATAGTAATGGCTTTCTCAAATACCCTTACATGAAATACTACTCAAATAGAAAATGACAATAATCTTTAGCTTCTTAAAATCATTCTTTAGACATTATTTTTCTCTCCCAGACCTATGCTTATGTCTGATGAGTAGTATTTCATCTTTTGGTCCATCCAATCCTATCCTAAAGGGGGTGGTGGTTGATCAGTTGCTCAGTCGCATTCAACTCTTTGCAGCCCTATGGACTGCAGCATGCCAGGCTTTCCTGCCCTTCACCATCTCCCAGAGTTTCCTCAAACTCATGTCCACTGAGTCTTCCTGATGCTGCCAGGAGCACATATGGGTCTTTGGTAGAATTCTTGCCATGTAACATCATGTGCTCTTTCCATGAGGATTTCTCTTAAAGCTAGAACACTTCATTTTTGGCAACCAAGCTCTCTGTGTCTAGACACATTACAGAGCTTGGTTACAATGGTATTTCCATAATAAACTAGTATCCATTCATTCATAACTTTCTAAAGAAAAAAAAATTCTCTTTTTGGGCTTTAAACACTCTGGGTTTAGCCTTAGCCAAAAAGGTGAATATTTGGAAAGTTTCTGCTAAATCCATTTTATCAGATATTGACTTCTATGACTCAGAAAATCATTTTCCATATGTCCACAAGAATTATTACCCCCAAAATAAAGCATGAGGAGCTGACTTCTATAATTTAAAGATCTGACTGTGACTAGTCCTTTGAGAAACAAGCTCAAAAGCTGGAATGAAAGATTCAAATTGAAAACCCAAATTTTTCTTGCTATATGCCTATTCTACTAAAGCATAAACACATGGACACAAAATTCCAAGTTTTCCATTTTTTTTTTTTTTTGGAATTGGATGCTCTGAAGTGTGCATCCCTCTCCACTTATCATTTTGTTTCCAAAAATTATTAGTAAAGCCCCAAATAAATTTTAGAAGTTCAAGGCTAATTTATAAGTGGAGATACTATAAGTTTTCCTAAAAAGGCTGTACTTTGTAGATAGCATGTTGAACCCAGACAGCCTTGAGCCCATACACTGCTTCTGGTACAACACCTCCATGCATGAATGGCTTCTTTGTCTGTACTAATTTGATTTTTCCCTTTAATCTAGAAAGATCACAAATATACCACATGTAGGAAATAAGTGAGTATAGCATTGGAGCCGACTGGCTCATCCCAGCCCATGTCGTCTCTTACAATTCTCTCTGCCTCTTCCAGACATTCAGTGTTGTGAGCTTCTGAAGGGATATCTTTTATGATCAATTAATTAATGAGCACTAAATTAATGACTGAATCCGTCAGCCCTTCCAAACATTAATCTATTAATTAATTAATTAATTAATATATTACTTTTGTTTGCACCACATGGCTTGGGAAATCTTAGCTTCCTGGCCAGAGATTGAATGCATGCCCCTTGCAAGAGAAATGAGGAATCCTAAGCATTGGACCATCAGGGAATCCCCCAAACTTGTTTTTCTTTAAAGGTACACTCATAAAATCAAGAGTAACTTAAGGTAAACAAGAAAACTGATACTATAACAGAATTTAAAGCACTTGGTCCTTGATAGTGGCCATATTTTGTTCAAAGTGATTTCATGACAAACTCTCTGTGAATTGTTTATTTAACTTCTCTGTGTCTCAATGTCCTCATCATTGAATAGGAAAAAAATGACAGCATCTACCTACTTGGATGATTGTGAAGCTTAAGATTGTGGGCAGAGATCACTCTGAAGAGTCACAATTAAAAATGTCCTCAACAAACGCTAGCTATCATTAATGACACAATCATTATTGTGATTACTAAATAAGAATAGAAAAAGCCCTGAAAGTGTCAATTCTGGACCTAAACCTGATACTCGTAACCATAGAATTTTTCCCATTTCTTAATTATTTCTGTTTCTATTTAGATATATCTATTAATTCCCATGATCTAGGTAAGATACATAGTATACAAACACACACACACAATTTCTTTTCAAATTTACCAAAACAGATATTAACCACCTCTGCATATCCATCACTCCAGATGGCCTCAGATTGTACATGAACAGCAAGTCAGAGGTTACTTCACTGTGGTCACCTGTTATGACCCAAAACAACTTGTCTTTGAAGACGGTGCTGGAGAAACAGGGTGACATTGCTGACCCACCTCACAGCTCACGTCACCTGCTCTAGCAAACAATTCTCAATCTCTTCAAAGTTATACATTCTGAGAGAATCAAAGACTATAAAATATCCATTTGAAAAATTCCTCGATGCATGCTCTCAGTAATTAAATAACCAGAGAAATGCTTTCTATTTTGTTCTATTTTACCTATAAAGCCATAAACAATGGTAAACTTAGATGACGTATCCCAAATTTCTGTTGCCAGAACTAAAAACGAAAACAAAGCAAACATGTTTACAAATGTCAAAGAAAACTTAGGTTAGTGATACTGAGAGAATCTTGTTAGTTTTGATTATGTTTTTAGGCTTGTCAAAATATGACATAGACAGTACATAGATTTTTTTTTTTTTGGTGTTATCAGAAAAGAATCACCTTCCAATGCTATTTTATCAATAAGTTAAAAAATGATAAATGGCTTTATAATGCCTCATAGAATCATAAAGCATGCTAAACAACTAAAACTTCACTATACTTAACACAGTTACCTGTATCATATAGTCCAATGCAGTGAAATTTCCAAAGAACTGAAAAAAAAAAAGATATGAAATATCTTATAAAATTCAGAGAACTTCTAACTGCTTTTTGGTATTTTGTCTTTTTTTACTTTTATTAGTAGTGGCAATTTCTACATCTATAACTGAACTTAAAACATAAAGTAAAAATTATTCACAAAATTCATATATGTGTTAAAAGATCAGTAATGACTTCATATTTCAGTAACAATTTTTCCATAAAGCCTACCAGCTACCGAAACATTCCATACTCAAGAAACTACTTCATTGTCACAAAGAACTCTGTGATAAACTCATCAATACCTATATTTACAACTGAGGGTAAAAGGGTTACTCAAACTCCTGCTTCCAGAAATTACCGAAGACAAATCTTCAGCTCACAAATTCCACCTTAACATGCTACCTCTATGTACCATTATTTTAAACTGTAAATAATAATTGCACTCTAAATGACTCTTAAAGCCATCCATGGAGACTCCACAATGTGCCAGGCAGTGCTGTTCAGTTTATGATCATTATTTTAATTAATTAATATTCAAAACAGCAGCGAGACATACAAGTTTATTTGTGGCGTCTCACAGATAAGAAATTTCTCAAAGTTATTAAGCTCACACTAGTGTCAGGAGCTAAGTGCTCAGTCCCGATCTTTGGACAGTTACTTAAGACTGTTTTAAACACTCTTCATGGGCCTGCATGGAAAAAGTTTCTACTAAACGCTTGCCAGTCCGAAAGGAAATCAACCCTGACTATTCATTGGAAGGACTGATTCTGAAGCTGAAACTCCAATACTTTGGCCACCTGATGCGAAGAGTCAGCTCATTGGAAAAGACCCTGTTCCTGGGAAAGATTGAAGGCAGGAAGAGAAGGGGACAACAGAGGATGAAATGGTTGGATGGCATCACTGACTCAATGGACATAAGTTTGAACAAACTCCAGGAGATGGTGAAAGACCGGGAAGCCTGATGTGCCATAGTCCATGGGCTCGCAAAGAGTTGGACACCTCTTAGTGACTGAACTGAACTGACAAATTCTTAAAATGGAGGAGATGTGAGTAAGCTGTTGTTTGTTAACTGCTGAGCACATAGTGTTTATAGGTGCTATGAGGTTCATCTTCTAGATTCACATGGTCGAAGATCCCAGTAAAGTGAGAAGTTAATATAGGGTTAAGAGATCCAGAGAGGAAACAGAACGACCTTTGTAGATTCACAAGCATATGGAAATGTGACTCCACAGGAAGTGTGAAGCTGTACAGACAGAATTTGGAACAAGAGGCCAGGGTAGCAAAATCCTTGGCAAAGACACCACATGAACTCATCAAACACTCTTCAATGAGTGAATTATCCTGTAGGTATCTGGTGGTGAGTGTCATGGCATGAGGGGCGCAAAATACAAGAGAGGTTAAGGAGAACAATTCTATGTATGGAGATCAAATCAAATGGGATTGTGAAGAAAGAATGAGGAATGAATGAATACGATTTTTTTTTTAATGGAATATTTCAGCCAGAAATAAGGCAAAGGCATGGAGGTACTTGGAATCAAGTCAGGCTAAGATCTGAGGAATAAAACTGAGTCTTTGTGATCATTTATCCCTTCTGGATTGTATCATGCCTAAGAGCAGGATTAGCTGAAAGTCAGAAAGGCTGGAAGCAGAAAGTCAGAGCACTATGAGAAAGACATTTCATTAATCTAAATATATTAGTTAGCCAGGGTCTAGACGAGGACTTTATGGATAAGAGAGTAAAGAAAGGAGTAATTTAGCAAAGCAGAATTTGAAATGACCGTAACAGATTTAAGATAAGAGCTATCAAGTTTAAATGTCATTTGTATTTGGGGGAAAAGTGTAATAAATTTTAATAATAAATAAAAGTCATAGCAGCTCATTCAAATTATTTGCCAGCCTGCCTTGCTGGTGGAGATGACAAAAAAAAAAAGTAAGATGAATGAAATTTGACATGATTTCTATTCCTGTGGCATAAAGCTATTATTTTACTTGCTGAGTCTATGATCAACTTAATTTCCAAAAGACGAAAGAGATAAAAGAGACAAAAAGGGATCTTATCAAATCTGTTCACAATGCTGGTGGATTAAGATACTGACTTCTAATTTGAACCTTAACTCTGCATTCTACAGGCTGTATCTACAGCATATGGCCTACTTGGATAAATGCTACTTAGTATGTAAGTTATTTCTAAGAACTGGTTTTAGTGTTTAGGTCAATAATTCTATGGCAATTCAAGATTACATTTAGGTTATGGATTATGCAGCATCCCTCCTTTTATTTTTTTTTTAACCATTCATATTGGCATCTCTATGCTTTAAGTGTTTTTAATACCTGCACTTTAGACCTCAGACAGACTCCAGGCCCTGGCACTCAGTCACAAGGTCAGCTAACACCACACGCCATCTTTCACCAGCCATGCTGTGCAGATAAAGCTTCTTGTCACTTCCTCTTCCTGATCTGGGTTCTCTACACTTAAGTCTTTCAACTTACGATATGTGACTGCACAAGAACATGTTAATTGTTCATATGTTTCAGCCTCTTGCTAAAGACAGCTCTGTTCTCCGTGGTCTTCAGTGAGGTATGCAGTTCTGCTCAGGAGTTTTGGGGGCACCTCTGCTGATCATAATGGGGGGCTTCTAGGCCTTCCGCCGAGTGTTTTCTCTCGTGAGACCCAGAAGACATTGCGGAATTCCCTGAAATTTCTACTTTCCTCCTAGAAATCTCACAAAATTATGCAGGGAATAAGTCAGTCGCTATCATTTCTATCAAAAGAAATGGGCAATAATAAACATTTTGTATAAATTTGACAAGAGCATGAAGGCCTTTGCATTGATCAGGGAAACCCCTCCTCCCCCAACAACCAAACATGCTGATGACATAGAATGTCACTTACATGTCTACATTCTATCTGTATTATGAGAGAAAAGTTAATGGCAGACATTTAGATGGTTTTTTTCTTGAAAAGTGACAGATAAAAATGCTTTCCCCCAAAGGACACCCACTGGCCTGTAAACTGAGAAATGTGCTAAACTGCAAAGAAAATGCAAAATGCTTTGTCGAATAATCTGTCTGCATATCAAATTTTGTCATTTTAAAGTTAATATTGATACTCTACAAATAACAACAACTATTTTTCATTGTGATTCAAGTGAAATAAAGTTAAGTGAAGTTGCTCAGTCATGTCCAACTCTTTTTGACCCTACCAGGCTCCTCCATCCATGGGACTTCCAGGCAAGAATACTGGAATGGGTTGCCATTAAGAAAAGTACCCAAATAGTCTTTGGGTTGACATTGGTTCCTTAATCTTTAATTCTGTATTAAGCATTTAAAAAAGTGACTTGTAGGATCAAAACTCAGAAATGAGTTTTAGGATCCATTTTGTATTATATATTGCATTATTAGATCTTTAGAAATATATTGTTATGGTGAGTAGCAGTATTTCTAGCTTAACTTGAGAAAGTGAATTCTAAAGGAAGTCAACATGCCTGCCCACGGTCATGCAGTGATAGACCTGGTGGTAGACGCTGGGGACACTGGACTCCAGGGCTCCTGGGCCCCTGTTCACATACAGGGACTCTCACTAGACGCAGGCTGGCCTCAGTCCCCGCCCTCACTAGAGAGCTTGTGGGGCGGGACCAGACACACAGGCCCAGCCTTCCCTGGGCTCTCTACCAGGGCTCCGTGAAGATGGATTTTGTTTTTTTACAATGTGATAAAGTCAATGCTGTCGAGGCTGTCGGGCATGAAGTGGAAAAGTCTGAATAGTTGGAGGCACACATATTAGGAGGCTGATACAGATACACAGTCAAAGACTTCTTCTCCAAGACAACCTCTATTACAAATAGCTCAGCTCTCCAGATTTCTGATTTCCTTCATCAGTCTCTCAACTGGCTGCAATTGTTCCTTGATAATTTCATCAAGCCATCGCACAGGCCCTGTAGGACCTACATTTCTGTTCCTTTTTACATGAGAAAAAAAGAGTGGCTCTCTATTTATGCAAAGCACTATGGACTGATTTGCTTTTACAGGCAACTGAAAGTAATCCTAACCAATACAAACCTCAAGAGGAAAAACATCAATTTGCATTCTGCTCTGAGTTGTAAATGATGACAGGACAACATCCCTAAATGCAGTAGACATTTGAATCCAGGGATGAAAAAGAAGATGAAATGATCATGAGAGATTTCCCGACTGGAGACTTGGTCTCAGCACCTTCACCATGCCTCAGCATTCTGCTTACCAAGAAGTACTTGACGGATGTGCATTAGAGTCCATTTCAATCTCAACTTCAGAACCTTGAAAAGTGAAAGCATTAATTGCTCAGTCGTCCTAACTCTTTGAGACCCCATGGACTGCAGCCCACCAGGATCTCCTGTCCATCGGGTTTCCCAGGCAACCAGACAAGAATATTGGAGTGTGTTACCATTCCCTTCTCCAGGGAATCTTCCCGACCCAGGAATCAAACCTGGTGTCCTGCATTGCAGGCAGATTCTTTACCAGCTGAGCCACCAGGGAAGCCCTTGGGGGATAAATACTGCCCTTGCTTCCCTTAATAGTTGACTGTCAAACATTATGCAGTTGGATATATTTATTTTTCAACACTAAAGACTGAAAAAAGGCATTTTCATGTTAGTAGGCCTTTTTATGCCAAGTGCCTTTAAAGAGCAAGGTTATATACTATAATTTCTATAAACATTTTATACATGAGAATTTTCAGATTTCAGGGTAAGGGGATGAATAAAACAATGTATGAGGAAAGAGAATCCTGTTCACTGAACATGACTCACCCCTGGAGTAACAGGGATTCCAGCAAAAAGGATTTATACGATTCAAGCTTTTGATCTTTCTCAAAACTTAATCTGCTTCTATATGTGATTCTTAACCCAGGATCATTTCAAATGTAACCTCTGTTTCAAAAATCTCCATTTCTTTCTGTTTTTTTTTTTTTTAATTGCTAGAGTATTAAAGCTAGCTTTCAGCATCGTCCCTGTTTAGTGGGTCCTTCACAACACATGACCAAAAACACCCAGGACGAGAAGCTATTCCATTAAAACGCATGCATTTTTCTAAATGACTGCCAATGAACCATAACAAAATAGAACCTCCCCTCTCTGGAAGTGATCAGACAGGTTCAAAAAGAATATTTGGTGATATGCCAAGCCAGCACATTGCTGCGATTATAAGAACAAGGCCCACACCCTGAATAGCCAGACTTTCCTTCCCTGTTACAGACCAGCTGCCTCCCATTGGGAGCCTGAGTTTGCAGATCAAAAATCTCCACTCTGCCCACATGGGCTCTGGGACATTTCACAGTGGCATAGGACCTGGGTGAGGCCATTAACAAAAAGGATTTGGGACCATGTCAAGGAGAAATTGAGACCTGGGACCATATTTTCCAGTATCATTAGACCATTTCTTATCCTACACTGAGCTGTCCATTTAGAAATCTCTGCAAGTGTGGAACATAAGCTGCCTGTTTCACAATTCATCCATACATCCATTCGTGGAGCAGATATCTATTGAGAAATGTAATCACAATATTTATACTGAGCTGTTCATCCTACTTATGATGCTAATATTATGTCTTGTTCTTGATGTTTGTTCAAACAACTTTTGTTTCTGTGTGTGTGTGTGTGTGTTAGTCACGCAGTTGTGTCCAACACTTTGCACCCCTATGCACTGTAACCCGTCAGGTTCCCCTGTCCATGGAATTCTCCAGGCAAGACTTTCAAATATCTGTTTTGTGAGAGCATCCAAGGTGAAGTTAGTTCCATTCAATGCCACATTTCATGTATCAGTTCTTTAAACTCCTGAACTGTATTTTCCCTATTGTAAGATATTTTAGAACAGGCAACAAAGGCTTAATTTCTTATATATGAACTAATGAGTCCATGGCACCATATTTATTTCACTTTGCAGGGATATAATATAAACTTGAGTCAAAACAGAGTGTAGGTTAGAATGGAATTTCAAGGTAATCTGGATGAAAGTGCTATTTTGCAACATATCAAAAAACAGTGCTTTCAACAGCAGGATGGATAGAATATTCCTGGGAAGGGAGGCAAGGTATCACATTGACATCTGTACCTGGTGGATTTCCCTCTGCCTTCAAGAGCCAAAGAAAAGTCTAAATGTTCTTTCATATAACAGCCCTGAAAGGCTATGAAAATAGCTCCTTCCACACGTGCCAATCTGTCTCCACCAATTTATCTCCTGTTCAAATCAAACTCAGCTCTTTCAAATGATTCTCACAGGCCGTGCTCTCCGCATTCATCTTTACCTTCTCCTCCGTATGTATCTTCATGTGTCAATGCCCCTCTTAAGAAGTGGACACGGGTTGTAGATATAGTGTGTTAACTTGACTCCCAGGGTCTCCAAAGTTGGCGTCACTGGCATCTGCACTGTAGGACTTTGCTGTTCTCTGTATCAGACTGAGTTCTCAATAAGCTAATGTTCCAGAATTTTTTTTTTTTTTTTTATAAAGGCTGCCTGCCTCCTCAATAATCCAGCTTTTGCTAGTGCTTACCTTTTGGACTTGGTGTGGACCTTTATAATCTTATTATACTTCACATCCTTGGTTTCTTTGCATTTTCAAGAGCATCTCTGGTTTCTGAAATGTTTTAATGGGAGTATGGTAATATCATGACTCTATTTTTAAAATTCCAAAAATATTAATACCTACTAATCCACTCATTTAAGGTCAAGTATTCCTAGCCTAGGATATAATTTGCTCCATTGCTAAGCTGTGTCCGACTTTGCGACTCCATGGACTTTTGCCTACCAGGCTCCTCTGTCCATGGGATTTCCCAGGAAAGAATACTGGAGTGAGTTACCACTTCCTTCTCCAGGGGATCTTCCTGATCCAGGGGTCGAACCCAAGTCTCCTGCATTAACGGATTCTTTACCACCGAGCCACCAGGGAAGTCCCAGACAAATTGATATACTTGCTGTAGAACATTTTTCAGGCTTTATGTTTTGGGATATATACTATTAATAATCACTGTCTTTAAAGCTTTTTTTTAAAAATCATACTTCAAATTATTGAGATAACATTGATTTTGAAAGATCCACCTCTATGAAATCCCTCCTGATACATCCATGCTACCGTGTCCTACTTCATCAAAATCCTATTCCACTTTACTTCCTCCATGCCAAAACAAGCTCACTGTATAGTGGATTTCTCTACTTGGTTTTCTCCTTTCATCTTAGATCTCAGACTCCAAATTAGAGGATTCTTGAAAACTGTTTGTTTCATACTCATTTTGAAATCAGTATCAACTCACCCAAATTGCTGCATGACTATGAGCTATACTGAGTTAAATCACTGCTTCTTTTATCTTATATCTTATCCATCAGAAATCAAGGTTTGTGAAAAAATCAAAGGAATGCTTTCTATTTTGTAAGTCATTTTAGAAATGATTGAGTTCTTATCTCAAATCCTTCCTTGAAATTTGAAATGGAGGGAGAAGAGAGGGAGAAAGCCAGGAGGTAGCATGAGTGTGCCCAGGGCCTTATAACGACCAGGGAGGTAAATGAGGAAGGACCTGCAGTCCCAACAGGGAGCACCACCATGGGCGTTCTGGGTTTTGAAGAAGCAGAAGCAAATCAACCTGCATCTTGGGTAACTGATTCCCTGTCTGAACTTCAGTCACGCCAATGCATGATGTGTGAGGCTGTCTTTTCACTACTTCTAAGCCAGATTAACCAGTGCATCCCTATCCGAACCACTTCCATGACCTGAGAAGAGGGAAAGCAGACATGATGACCATTAAATTCCATTTGGCTATTTACATCTTGTATGAATATGCAGATAAAACATATGTCCAGATCTCCTTAATTAGAGTATAATGCCTTCTCTCTTTCTTCTAGTATGTCACTTAGTCAGTGCCTTATACTGCTTACGTTAGTCATGTGCATAAGTTACAGATGCATGAACTTTCATTATTTCTGTTTACATAGGCAACTCCCTTGTACCAAATTAGTAATGTGAGAAAAGTACTAATATTTAATCTCAATGCCCCCATGAGAATCTCAGGAAATCAGAACAAGGCATCAAGACATTTATTTATCTAAATAGACCCGAGATAACATGAATAAGCGGCTTCCCAGGTGGCTCAGTGTTTGAGTTAGTCTGCTAATGCAGGAGGCTTCAGTTCGATCCCTGAATTGGGAAGATCTCCTGGAGAAGAACATGGCAACCCACTCTCATATTCTTGCCTGGAAAATCCCATGGATGGAGGAGCCTGGTGGTCTGCAATGCAGGGGATTGTAAAGAGTCTCACACAACTCAGTGACTGAATATGCATGCACAACATGAATTAAATATTAAGACTTAGAAAAGAGATCTTGGAAAGCTTGCAACAAGTGAAGAATCAACCTAAATGAAGATGAAAAAGGCAAAGTAGTCAGATCATATGCAATCTGAGAGTCTTACTGTTTATTTACATCATCTGAAATATCAATCACATAAGCATGCATTCTACTGACGTTCTTTGCAACAGCATGAGCAAGCTGCATGAATAATAGATGTTAACAGATCAACAAGAACAACATCCTGGTAAGTGAGTAAGGCTGAGACAAAGCAAGACCTTAATGGTCTAAAGTGCCTATCATTCCACCCTTTCAGTGACAAGTTCTCTGTCTCTCTCTTTTTTCAATTTTTCTCTTTTCATGAAAGGTGTTTCTGCATTATTAGCAGGAGCTTTACCCTTCATGTATTACTATCCTAAGAAATGATCTTTAGGTTCAATTCAGAAGTGTCAGATGTATTACAAATGGCTATTAGATGTGTATTGATTGCATCACTTCTGCAACTTACCAAGATGCATTAACAAAATCAAAGTGTGAATGTTACAGAAGGTTGATTGAACCCATCAGGGTTTTCATATTTTCTTTCAAGTGAATACATGGAAATAATGCAACATGCACACAAAGTTATTTTATGATTCAACATCTATTTTAAGTCTGACAATGTTTAACCAAAAGTGAGTAAGAGATAAGATTAGACATCTTAAGACATTGCTAAAAATCAAAAGGTATCTTTTGCTTTATGTTGATTATGACAATTCAAAAAGTAATTGTCCTTTCATAGATTTATGCAATTTAGTTTGAACTGCTTTACAAATCACTATATGAAGAAACATCATAATAGATTTCTTTCCCAAAGATTTTATTTCTCCAACACACTTTTTATCTGAAAAGGCTGTTAAACATTAAACACTGAGGAATATTTGTAAACTAAGACAGAAAGGGAAAAGAAACTTAACACATTGGTAACAAATGTTTAGTTTACAGTATTGTTTAAAAATGGGCTTCCCAAGAGGCTCAGTGGGTAGAGAATCTGCTTGCAATTCAGGAGATACAGGTTTGACCCCTGGGTCGGGAAGATCCCCTGGAAAAGGGCATGGCAATCCACTCCAGAATTCTTGCCTGAAGAATCCCATGGACAAAGGAGCCTAGTGGACTACAGTTCATAGAGTTGCAAAGAGTTGGACATGACTGAGCACTCAGAGACATTGTTTAAGAATATCGAAATATTTTTCAGCAAACATAAAGTTGATTTTAAGCTGAAATATCCATTCTATAATTTTTTCAAGTCTGACAGATCAGTGAGCCAATTTCAAGGTACAAATTTGAAATAAAATATGACACTGACTGAACACTGGTTTGAGAAAAGAAACACAAAAATATCTATTTTCAAAGCAAATTTATTGTAACTTCGTAGTATATTTTACATCTACTTAGAAAACTCTAGTATAAAGGGGAACCCTTGTGTATCACAGGACTCTGATCTTAATTATAAAATTAAGAGGAACAGAAGAAAAATCACTGTGTTCAATATCATGAAATTCATATGTATAGTTAGCCTTCAAATATAAATCTATAATATTTATTAAAAATAAATATTCTAATATAGCAATGATCACATCCATATACATATAAATACATATTTTTTTAAGTTTAGCCAAAAGGATCTTAAAGAAATCTAATGTAAATATCCTTTTATATCTGTAGGGCAGTGCTTATGGAACCAGAAACCTAGTGAATACAATAAAAAATTAAGTCAGTATGGTATAATGCCACTGATTATCTTATGAATGAAAGCAGAAAGTTATGAGTCTCTTAATTATTATAGTAAGTTATTATATTATAGTAAGTAATTATTTTAAGTATAGTAATTATTATAGTAAGTAAATTATTACAGTAAGTTAAATTTTAATTTCATAAAACATCTTCTTCTAAAGTACTTGATCCATCTATGTACAGAGTAGAAAAGTACCAAATATACCTTTGAACTTGCAGTTATTCAGGGACTTAATAGAAACATATATGGAAAATTATTAAATGGAATTAATCCAAAAATCAAATCATAGGGCAGACATGGCAAGTGCTGTTCTTAAAATAGTTGATATTTGCATGCTTCATCTTCTGTCCTGCTTGAAACCATTGTTTCCTGAAATAAAACCCACGTCTGGGCCAAGATCCCACTAGACAGATAGCCATGCATTGGAGAATGCAAGCCGCAGTGAGTACATTTTTCTTCTTGTTGTAGATATTTATACTGGGAGTAATCTTCATTATTTAAAGTTGGTTTGTGATCTCCCGCTGGTCTGAGTCCTCTAATTCAGCTGTGTTATCCAATTTTGTTATTTTTTCCTTCCAATTTGTGAACATTTCTCTCTCACAGAGAGTAGGAGTCACTATCTATGTCTTCTTGAATTCAGTACTACCTGTAACAGTGACTATCAATTCTAACTGTACATTAAAATACCTTGCAAAGATCTTCATTTTAAATACTAATGCCAGGCCCACAACTTTAGAGAATCTGGTCCAACTGGTCAACAATATGCTGTTAGAGATGCTCAGGTGAGCCAAACTGCAGCCAGAGTTTAAACCCACCAGGATATACAATTCCCAGCACAACCAGATGACACAGAAGAATTACTAGACTTATGAAAAGACAGTCAAAATAAATCACCTGAAAGAGTCAGAGAAAATGCTGCTGCTGCTGCTGCTGCTAAGTCTCTTCAGTCGTGTCCGACTCTGTGCGACCCCATAGACGGCAGCCCACCAGGCTCCTTCGTCCATGGGGTTCTCCAGGCAAGAACACTGGAGTGGGTTGCCGTCTCCTTCTCCAATGCATGAAAGTGAAAAGTGAAAGGGAAGTCGCTCAGTCGTGTCCGACTCTTAGCAACCCCAAGGACTGCAGCCCACCAGGCTCCTCCATCCATGGGATTTTTCAGGCAAGAGCACTGGAGTGGGGTGCCATTGCCTTCTCCAAGAGAAAATAGCTCTCACCAAAATGTGTCTCCTACAAGAAACAAGAAAATTTGAAAACTGCTTTGAAGATCTTGCTCAATAAGATTCTATAATCAATCACATTTATTAAACAACTGTTTTCTTTCAAATAAGTAGAGTGGAAAAATCTACAGAATTACAATATGGTATCAGGATGTTAAGGGTCTGCCCTGGTGGCTCCGTGGTACAGAATCCACCTGCCAATGCAGGAGACGTGGGCTCAATCTCTGGGTCAGGACAATCCCCTGGGGAAGAAAACAACAACCCACTCCAGTGTTCTTGCCTGGAGAATCCCATGGATACAGGAGCCTGGTGGGCTGCAGTCCATGGGGTCACAAGAGAGTCAGACATGTCTTACTAGCCAAATAACAACAAAACCAGGATAGTAAAATTGTAACTGCTGCTTTCAAGACTTCAAAAATAAGGCATTCATTATGTTTACCTTTATAAAAAGTAAGATGATTAATGTGGAGGGACAGTTTTATTAACATACTGAAGAAAATGTTATGAATGCAGAAATATTTTAAAAACTCAAAGGGAAACTTAAAGGAGGAAGGAATAAATGAACCTATGCTAAATACTCAAGCTTCAAATAATAATCCAACTATATATTTAAAGACAATTTCATAATAGAGTTATTAGTGTGTAGATGCCCTTCGCGAATTGGAAAGAAAAAAGGATATATGGTATTGACTTGTGATAAAATTATCTGGCTGCATCTAGGTATCTGTAGCTTTCCTTCCTTTTGTCCACCAGTCCTCCCAGGCTGCTTCCTACTTTTTCATAAGACTTTGTGTTACGTAGAGTCTCTCCCTACATTTTCCTTTATAAAAGTCAAAGTGTGCAGACCTTCCTGCCTTAGTGCCTTGATATTCAAAATGAAATCATGTGTCTCAAAATCACCACCATGAATTCTGAATACTATCAACAATACATTACCACCAAGAATTTTGAAACTTTAGTGTATGGTGTAAAGATAAAAGTTTAATATTTGCATCCAAGGTTTCAATAGTCTAGCAAGTGATGTACTAGGAAGGCTGAATCCATGAGTTGCATTCTCAGAATTCTTTGAATCTTCCCATATATTTCCACTTCGTTGATCAGTTTTCCATTTTTCCCTTTCAACAGCATAAGCTTTAAATAACTTTTCTTTTTATCTTAGGGTCCTTGAGTGGAAGCACAACTACAGCATTTTTGCTAACATAAGCAGAAAATGAAATTAGGATAACAATTTCCAAAATTGGAAAATCCTTTAAATTAAAAAAAAAAGGTTTATGCTTTTAAATAAAGATATTATGAGAATATTAAAAGTTAGTCCAATACATATTTTCTAACCCTCTGCAAAGGTATTTGCATTCATATACCAAAGTAACTGTGTACTAGAAGGAAGAAATACATTAGATACAAACTTTATTTTAATTTTGGGAAAAACCAGAGTTCTCTATCAATCTGCAGTCAAAGAAGAATGACATTGATTTCAAAGGACAAAGAAGTTGCTCTAATTCTGCTTCACAGTATGGCATGGATATTTTCCCAGCTCATGATTAAAATAATCCTCCTCCCCCAAATATTTTATTTATCTAAGTTCTAAATGATTTATTGTTTCCCTTGAATTTAATAATATATGCTTAAACATCAAGTTAGCATCCATGTATTTCTTGTTTTTAATAAATATTGCATTCTGCATGGATGTTAAATTAGAAAACCGTGACTCTGAAAAGCACTGACTCAGCTAGTCATTTATCTTAAGAAAAAGTTCATAGATATTTGAGATGACTTAAATTTGCTTTCAGCAGAGTACCTATACCCACTATATATTCCTGTGTTTTAACAGTTGATTTATATTAAACAATTATAGCAAAATGGCTATAAACAGAAGAAAAAGAAATTGAATAACATTAACTCAGCCATCCTGTGATTATTCTAAATTTTATTTCTGTTTAATTTTTTTAAACTGCAGAGATTCCCCCCCTCCAACAAACCCATTAGAATCTACCCCAAAGAAACAAAAATATTGACAGTACTATAATTTTGAGAATTTATTGTGCAATGTAAGTTTTATGACTTTCTGCCAAACAACCATCTGTTTAAGCTTTTCCTTATTCTATATATATATAATTTATATATGCTGTTTTGTAAGAAATACATTTTGAAACTGAAATTAAAAGGACTTGTTGTTCAATTCTGAGAATAAATTGAAAATTTTAATGATTTTCTATTTAGCATACAATGTAAAGACAGTCTGACAAAATCATTTGCCCTATATAGCAGATGCTTATTCAGAGCATGTACAGCCTTCCGGCGGTACCCAACTCTGCAAGGTAGCCCTGAGTTGGTACTAGAATTGAACCTACCATTCTGCAAGCCAGCTGCTTCAGCATGATGGGGGCTCTGGTGAGAAGGGTGAGTTCTATGCACGTGGGCCCACTCTCACGCTTCTTTTGCTGGATGTGAGTTTCTGCATCAGAAGCAATACTGTGTGAGTACCTTGGCCGTGCGCAGGAAGTCCAGTTTAGTCGGCCTGCCCGCGGGCCGTGGCTGATCAGACTCTGCAGCGGTGCCGAACAGGGGACTGTGTCTTGGGGTGGTCTCTGCGGCTGGCAGACAGGGCCCTCAGCCGCGACCACGGCCAGGACTGCCTTGGTAAGTGGACTCCCATGTGACTGGGCCCAGGGCAACCCCCTACCCTCCCACCATGGAAACTCAGTTCCTAAGCTCATTGGTGGCCGTGGATAAGGCTGACTGTATCCTTGGGATAGTTATCCTATCCGCTTGATTATTAAAATCCTTCTCTGCTAAGTCACCTTTTGGTGACTTCATTAATTTAATCAACACCATTCAATTCAATAACTTGAAAAATACTGATGCTGTTTAGTCGCTAATCAGTGTCCAACACTTCTGCAAACCCATGGATTGTAGCCCACCAGGCTCCTCCGTCCATGGAATCCTCCAGGCAAGAATACTGGTGTGGATTGCCATTTCCTTCTCCAGGGGATCTTCCTGACCCAGGAATTGACCCTGTCTCCTGCATTGGCAAGCGCGTTCTTTACCAATGAGCCTCCAGGGAAGCCAAAAAGTATTTATATTAAACACAAAATATAAGTCATCAAGGCAACTTTTAATAAAATGTGGTACCGATACCTCCTATTTATTCAGAGAGCTTTCAAATTCAGAGTGAGTTTGTTCTTTCCAAAGTTCACACAGACAAAGTTTGAAAGAGCTTGAGTTAGTAGAGAGCTATCCTGCTAGGTAGAGTATTATTGTTAGTATTAACAAATTCAGGAAATGTCAAAAAGGTAGGTAAGGAGGTTTAAAGTTTCAACCTCGAGGTCAAAGAGTTGAAGCTGAAAATCCATTTGGATTCTCACCACTGATCCTTCCCTTTGTTCACAGGTATTATCATTTCATCCAAGATAGGACTCTGATTTTACAAACCTAAATCTATTTTTCAAGAGATTCTGTGTAACAGTGCTTTAACAAATAATCTCCTTTATTCCATACAACAAATCTATGATGAAGGTATGGACTTTCCTATGAAGAAAATGTGTCAGGAAAACATTGAAAAACTTGCCCAAGATAATGCAGAAAATAAGCAGAACCAGAAGCCCACCTTATTGGTGAATGTCTGCTAAATTCTTAACTACTACATGAAGTTGCATCCCATGGTTATAAGTCATTTTATAAAATTCTAGTGCCATGACCACTTTGTTACAAAGGGGTGTGTGTGTGTGTGTGTGTGTGTGCACGTGCACAAAGATAGGTACTCTACAAATGGGAAATACATGAGCATATTTGTGTTCACATTCACATTTGCAAAGAGGTAACCTATAAAATGGCTGTTACACTTCCTGACACAAAGTGGGCAAGATAGCAAACGGTGTGTCGTGTAGTGAGACACTAGCCTAGTCATTTTCACACGTGTTAGCTACTTTACTGCTCATTTCAACCATGAACGCTGGAATTTATTGCCCTTGTTTTCCAGATCAATACATTGAGTTTAGGGAACTAAGGCAATTTCCCTGAACTGACATACCTAATAATTAGAAGACGTGAAATCTAACCTGCCTGGGGTCTGTGAATTCCCAATCTCCTGCACTTTCAATGCACTATCTGTCTGGGTATTCATTACCCAAACACTGAACGTTTCTCTTAACTGAGGAAGCATTACTATTCCATGTCTTCAATTGCCAGATACAATGAGACTTTAAAGACAAATTAAGCAGAAGAGTCTTGTGCATTCTCCTGAATCCCCTGCAGCAAAGCCTCAGTGAAACATCAAGGTTGTAGATGGGCAGTCTTAATTGAAATGCACTTTTATTCCTCCACATAGTTAGAACACCCCAAAACATGATAATGTAAAACCTATAAGCCCATTCCTAAAAATGTTAATTAATCTGTAGTTTACTATAAAGTAGTTTTCCAAAAAACTATTTCTTTGTGGTTCATGGGGAAAAATGTTAAGTTGGTGGCATTAACAGAAAATACATTTTATGAATGGGTAATGCAAGATACTAGAACCATGAGTTATTATCAACTTTAAATCCTAAGATTAATAGATACTTCAAAATAGAATGTTTTTTTTCATAATTTTAGTACAATGAGTTTTAAAAATCTATATGCTCTTTTAATTAAGGAAATATAACAAAAATACATCTTTGTATCTGCAACAGGTTTTGCGACTTCACTTTTTATACTGAAGTGATGTTCTTACCAAATACACCTAGAACATTAAGATAGTTGGTAAAATACTGCTGCTACAGATAATTATCAGGTTCACTTCTGCTGTAAAGATTTTTCAAAGAGTTTTACATACAAATGCCTCAATAGTAGAATTTCCAGAACCACCAAAAGTAAGAATCAAAGAGAATCTAGTAAGTGTTCAATGAATGAAAACATGATCAAGCTGTTTTTCCTCTAAAAAAAATTATGGAGATATTGTGATACCCATTTTATGTAACTTTCTCTCCTTGAGTCTTTGTCTAGAAACCTTTCTTTGGGATCTGGAGGTACTTGGGGTAATGTGATGGAAATCATTACAACAGTTTGCCTATTCAGCAAACACAGTACTGCCAGTCACTGTGCTCAGTACTGGGGTGACAATGGTAACAAGCAAAAAGCAGACATGGCCAGCATCCTCATGGAATATACCATGTATTGCTAGGAATGCCACACAAGTTGGGACATCCTACTCTAGCTTCTTTCTCTGAATTAAAAACAAAATATTCCCAGGTAATATTGGTACAAAGAATTCACCAGATTCTGAGGACCGTTTGTGTAAGGAACCGTAGTAGACCACGGTATGGACCCTCCAGGGAAAATGTCTTTGGAATGGCATCTGTAAGCTATGAAAGACAGTGGGAGTCAATGAGGCCCACATGGCCCAAGTCGGACAAGCGTGGGCGCTTTGGAACACCAGCTCCTTTTCATGTGGGCATGCACTCCAGTCACCGGCCCTTAAAAATCGCCTGGCGAGAACCAGCTGAGGTTTGGAAGAAAGTCAACAACCCTTGATTCTGGAGACAGCTATTATTCCAGTGAGTATATGGAACAGCCAAAAAAAAAAAAAAATTACTTCATTTACTACTTGACAGTTATTCAGGAGCCCAGGGCTGGCTCCTCTCTGTCTTCTGTATCTTGAGGCAAGATCAAGGTCCTTCTTCACAAACCGAGAATCTCAAGCTAATGAACATTTCTTGCCGTGAGCAGTGTTGGATGAGATACACACATATACACGTTTGGAATTCAATCTGGCAGATGCCGGAGAGGATGGAAGACTCAATCTTACATCAAAGGCCAGGGCTCTACCTTACCTGGTTTAAATACAGGTGGGATAGAAAGCTAACACTGCCGGATGCTCACTGTTTCATTCCCTCAGAAATCCACTTTGAAGGTTCATTTTGTGCAATGATGTGTCATTTTGTCAATAGCTGAGCCTGAATTTCTTATACCGTGAGATGATGTGTGGAAGTCAGTCACATCACCAATAACTGGAGTGACTCTCCATCTCATAGATCTTAGCTTTTTAGGGAAGTTAATTTACAATATTGTATTAGTTTCAAGTGTACAGCCTAGAGATTCAGTTATGCGTGTGTGTGTGTGATTCTTTTTCAGATTCTTTCCCATTATAGTTCATCTTATAGATCTTAAAGTTGGTCTTCTTGATAATGACACATGTATCAGTAATGTTTTTTTGGTCATGTGAAAATATTATAAATTGGTAGTTTGGGTGACGGAAGTTAAGGAAAGGTAAAATGTTCTATGAAAGTACTGCTTTGGGGGTGGAAAACAGACATTTAGATTTAATCAAGCACCATCTCAACTTGTACTTATAAAATCACCCAGTGTGTAAAGGGATCGTTTTGAACCTTTAATCACATTTTACTGCATTTAGGATGTACATTTTCTTTTTGGCTGCTTCTCACAGCATGTGGGATCTTAGTTCCCTGACCAGGGGTTGAACCCACACCCCCTACATTGCAAGCGCAGAGTCTTAACCATTGGACCGCCAGAGAGGTCCCTATGAAGTAAATTAAATGCCATAATGTTCTCAACACATTTGGTGATTTACAAAATACATATACACTTTATAAATACCCAAGATCTTCTGTACAGATTCTTTATAAAGGTGCAGGTCCATTACGTTATTTGCAATTACATTTCTTCTAAAGCCTTTTCTGTTAACTAAAAGGAAAATTAATTGAATAATGATAAGCCATAATGTAACAGGAAAGAAGTCAGCGGTACATTAAAACTTCCCAGGCCTCTCTGTGGCTTTAAATATTCATTTGATTTCCATAAAAAGTCTTTAAAATTGGGTGGCCAGATGATGTGCAGAAAAGAAAAGATTGGCATCATTCACTGAAGCCTGGAAAGCTCCAAATGTAAATGTGTGGTTAGCAGGAGACAATCCACAAATTACGTGTTTGACTTTAGATCAAAATTCCATCTTCTCTTTCCTGTTTATATCACATTTGCTCCCTTATCTCACAATTGGCTTTTGGCACCCGCTTCGGGCCAGACTTTTCCAGCACCCTCCTCACTTCACACATTTTTCCCTGATCGCCAACCAAACGTGCCCCTTCCCGCCACGGGGCTCCGACATTTCATGAGGGAACGCTGAGTAATTAAAAGATGTAAAAAAATATGGCTTCGCTAGGAGTTTGTCAGTTGGCAGTTTTATAAACAAAAGAAGGAGTCGATATCCGAAGGAAAGCTTAGCATCACTCCCTTGCCTTTGTGTTTATTTGGCTTCAGCCATTTCAAACTCTCTCTGTGGGCTGAGCTCTATAGAGCAGGCAACTTCAGCGGCTGTGTTTGCAGATATTCCCATCGTGCCTAAGTGGATTCCTCATATGAAAACCTCCGCGGTCTCTCTTTAAACAAACGAGGGGAATGACTACTTCCACAGATTCTTTCTGTCTGGTCAGGAAAATGTCTGGAGATAAAACTACTGTGAGATAATTGTTTCTATGATAAGCACACGGGTGACAGCTTAACAGTGCTTTGAGAAAGAACAGATATGCATCTCCGTTAAGCAGATATATGACATTGATATTTTTATCAGCCATTTCCTTTAGTATTTTACTTAAAATGCACTCAGCTGTTAACTTTCTAGCCAGAAAACATTCAAATGAATAGAGATAATCCTCGGGCACTTGAAGCCCACTTTAGCCACTGAACTACAAGTGGCTTAGCCCTGGCCTGAGTTTCTTGGGTCTAATCCTGTGGGATTTTGTACACCATGAGTTTTTCTTTTTTTTTTTCCTAGTGGGGAAAAAAATAATTAAAGTACAGCAACTTGGCCCATGATGCATAATTAATATATTCCATTATTACATAAATAAATTCCACCATCCCTCACAGCTCAATGATTAAAGGCAGCCACCTCAGTTCCTTGAATGTTCACCAACAGGGACCATGGCATTAAGGCTTTATTTGGAATGTAATGAGCAGATACAGACTGCAGTGAGCAACCTTCAGTCCTGGAGGCTGAGAGGAAGGGAGGCTGGAAAGACTAGGGTAACAGTGCCTTGTGGAAGAAGGAAAAGAATTCAGATTAAATTGAAGGTGGTGGGGTTTTTGCTGAAGAACAGTGGCATTTAGGATGCTTTCCCAAAGCATATCATATTTAATCACTAATCTACAGATATTGGGTGGAAATATTTTACATATTACAGAATATGTATATATATATTTATATTTACACATATCTTGTGTGTGTATAAATATATACACACACACCCAATATACATGCATAACAACACAGGTATTTTGTGAAGTATAATACAGATCACGGAGAAGGCAATGGCACCTCACTCCAGTACTCTTGCCTGGAAACTCCCATGGACGGAGGAGCCTGGTAGGCTACAGTCCATGGGATCACGAAGAGTCAGACATGACTGAGCGATTTCGCTCTCACTTTTCACTTTCATGCACTGGAGAAGGAAATGGCAACCCACACCAGTATTCTTGCCTGGAGAATCCCAGGGACTGGAGCCTGGTGGGCTGCCGTCTATGGGGTCACACGGAGTTAGACACGACTGATGTGACTTAGCAATACAGATCAGCGGGGTATGGCAAGTAGATTTCAATTGCTTCTCTAGCCTGAAGAGTCTGAGTAATTGCAGTCACAACAGCAAATACCCTCCATCGTCTCCACAAGTTTCTCAGCTCCAGAGCTAATAACCCATTAAGCCGCAGATGCAAAGCAACCATAAGGGTCTGAAAGTCACGACGATGCCCTTGTTATCAGAACCCATGGGCTTAGAAAAATAGCTGTCCTCACTGGGCGCCATTCTCAAGGATGTGAGAGCACGTTATGCTCCTAACTGTGAGGACAGCAGGAGTGTGTGTTCAGCTTTGTGACTGACATAAACCAGCAGCTGTGTATAAACCAGCCATAGGCTCCACAAGGTCGCTAGGACCAGCATGTAGCTACGAAGGTATAGGTGTACATATCAGTAAAACATCTGTCTACAATGCGGGAGACCCAGGTTTGATCCCTGGATTGGGAAGATCCCCTGGAGAAGAAAATGGCACCCCACTCCAGTACTATTGCCTGGAAAATCCCATGGACGGAGGAGCCTGATAGGCTATAGTCCATGGGATCACAAAGATTTGGAGATGATTGAGTGACTTCACTCACGTGGATATACATACAGATGTATCACAGCAAATATAGTCACAGAAGAGAAAGAGAGACAGTCTTCAAAGCAGTCACATACTTTTTCCTTTTTTTGTTTTACATAAGATCATGTCTTGAGAACTTTAGAGTGCTGGGGTGCATTTATCTCATGAAGAATTGTACTGGAAGACAAAACTGCCTTAGCATCAAACATTATGTGTTCATTCAACACACAGTTTTGATTGACTACTGCAATATAGGTAGAAAATAAATTGAGGCTAAGATATGATATATTTAAAAAAAGTCTGGCCCCCGCCCTCAAAGAGTTTGAGGTAGAAAAAGATAATTTAGCATGCCCTGTTCCTCAGTTGGTGGTCCAGCAGGTAAGAGGCCATGCTTCCAGCACAGGGGACCTGGGTTCAGTCCTTGGTGTGGGATCTAGATCCCGCATGCAATCTCACTGATGGCAACGACATCAGCACCCCAACAGCCCCCTTTTCTCACAGTGGGAAGGGTAACCTTAATCAAACATAGAATTATGGCTCATTATTGAAACAGGTCTAAGATATCAGTGTAAGGATAATCATATAATCAAGAGATCTAAAATTGCAAGCATTCCAGCGCACTAGAAAGCCCTAAAACATTTTCAACATTACTTCTTTTAAAATACTGAGGCATACCTTGGCCACGGGGAACTGGTTATACTTAATAGTGCCAAGAGCAGTAAGATCCCCTTAAGGCAAACTTAACAAATATTAACAGTACGATCAAATACTTTCTTTAGTGCAAAGGTATGACAGTGAACTGCAATCTTCATTTTATACCTTGAGTAACATCAAAGGACCATAGTTAAGTATGCAGTTGCATCCTCACTTGTCCTAAGAAAAGCCCCACGTTCTTGGCTGTGACACAAAGAACGAATGTTTGCCAAGCAAAGCGATTTGGTGGCTTAAGAGTCATTTGACAGCTTTTGTGGATGATGGTACCAAGTTTGGAAGAGTTGATGTCCTGGGTTGACCAAAAAGGTCATTTTGAACACCCGAATGAATTTTTTGGCCAAGTCACTGTGACAAAAGGTGCAGATGAAAGATGTAGCAAGTTTGGCTCTTTTCCTGCCATTGACACAAATACAATTCAATGATTTGGGGCTAAAGAGAAAAGGAAGCAGAGAGAGAGGAAGAAGGACCAAAGACATATGAAGATGAGGATTATGTGGAGAGAGAAATTAACTCTTATTAACTGTATGGTTCACTTTTACACTTTAAGTCTGATGCCTACCTCCTCACCCTCATCACCGCTTTATTGCATGTTCTTCTAAAAAGACCTGTTGCTAATAGGTCACATACACATTAATACTTTTCTCCTCCTCTGGAAGCAACTGGGAATCTCACTTGAAGAAGTTTTTGGAACTCAAGACTTGCTTGGTATTGAAGGCAGCTACATGGGTTTTGCAGTGTGAGTCTATAGAACTGTCTGGACTTGCTTATACGATTACTTTTGAGCAATTATGGTGATGTAGGGAAGAGATGAAAGGATTATTCCAGAAATCATTAGGTTTCTGTTAATAGGCTTATTTTCACGACCTTCCCTGTTAATTGTTCGCTCCTCTGCCCTTTCCCAGGAACACGTGCACCAACTTTAAGAGCAGTAATTATCGTGTCTGTCATACTAGAAATATAGGAGCCGAAGGAAAGACACAGAGGCACACACCCTCCAAAGGTGATCCAAGGAAACTGGGTAAATTCCTAACAAAGCATCGTGCACAACTGCATCCCCATGCCAGAAAAATGGTGGGTGTGTGTGCGCGCATGTGCGCACACACACACACACACACACACACACTCATGCTCCATAGTAAATTCTTTAGTCATTCCACAGTCCTGTTGAACAGACTTGAAATTGTGGTGAACAAAAGCCATTCTGCCGCACTCATCTGCAAAAGATATAATTAGCCATTCTTTCAGTTTCCTGGAGAAAGATGGCACATGCAAAAAAATAATAGGCTGTCAATACCCTTAGGGGTTAGCAGAATGAACTCACAAAGGAATCCATTTTGGGGCAACAACAGTTTATTTTTCCCTCTAATACCTGTGATATTTTAGGATCCCTTACGGCATGAAAACCTATGTTTAGAATGCAACGGTGAGTGTACTTCTATTTCTTTTTATTGTTAAGTTTCCAATTTTATTCTTTTAATCATCACCAATAGTAAGTTTACAAAGTAGAATAATATGGTAGAAGAGTAGCTCTAAAAAATAATCATCAGTGTGAATTTTGACCCACACAGTATATGTTAACCAAAAACTTTCATTTTTCTGCTTCAGAAGTCTTTAATCAATAAGCATCTATTGAGGAAACGATATGCTTCAGCTATGGCTTTCACGTAATTTTGGAAGAAAAAAAAAGGAAAAGTGGAAGATAGATAAGTTAATCATAGGTTCTACACTGCAAAAAACTTAATATGAAATACATTAAATTGTTATACAATTTTTGTCAGTCTATCTGGAAATTTATCAATACAAAGTGATTCTTAACTGATTTTTGGACTATCACTGGCTTAAAGATGTTATGAAAACTTTGCCCAAAAAAATCATAAGTAGTTGGGAAAAAACCAGTCTCCGGAAATCTTGCACGCATTGTCAAAGTGTACCTTTACCTGTGGAGCCACTAGGAAAAGCAGGTTGAGAATGACAACCTTAATTATGAGAGATAATTGTATCTCTCATACATGTATATAGTTAGGGTTCCATTCAGATCCACCCCAATTTAGGTAATAGACAAGGTATATTTACTTCTCCAGTCTTGATGATAATAACTGTCACCAAACAGAGCAGATAAGCTGACAATCACGACTGTCAGTGGAAGCTCATATTCTGCAAGGAAATTGTAGTCGTTTACTTTCAAACATGATTTCTTTTAAAGCCTCTGCTTCCCAAGACAGGTGGCTCCCAGGATCGGGCCCCAGTGTTGGCAGGATGTACTAAGCATTGTAAAGAGGACACATGAATATGAGGGTGAGAGGGGACTCTTCTGATGCCCCTTTGTCAGGAAGCCAGCTCCTTTCTACTGAAGAGCTAGGGTGTGCTTATGAGGCATTAAATTATCCCTCCCACCATTAAGGTACTTAACAAGACGACCTAAGAGGCCGGCACACCTCCTCAACATCTCAGTGAAGAGCTCTTAGAGGAAATGGCCATGCAAGACTAAGGTATTTCATCAGGAAAATGAAAGCAGATATGAGCTCAGAGCTGGGTTGCTCCAGTAGCACTGCCTGGACTCCCAGGCTCACAAGATTCCCTGCATCCCCAAGGGATGAGGCTGGCCAGACTGGCCAGGGTGAGGGTCCAGAAGAACAGGGGTGAGGACGACTGTCACAGTGTATACAGAGTACTGGGCCTGCTAGAGAAAGTTCCAGAGAGAAAAGACATATCTAAGGATGAGCATATCCACTGAAGCCCTAAATGAAACTGTGATGGGAGGAAAAATCAAAGGAAAAATGAGAAAAACTCTACCAAGTAGAGAAAATTTTAGAAGGAGCACTGAAAGCAAAGATTTGAAGCCCTAGAATTTAGAGTGGCATTTGTGAAAGTATGGTGCCTGGATCCCTGGACATTGCTGAGATCCTCTTAGGGGGTCTGCAAAGTTAAATCTGTTTTTATCATAAAAATATGAAGACATTATTTCCTTCCTCCCCACCGCCACCCCATTGTGTTGACATCAACATGGTTGGAGCAAAAGTAACAGTGGTCACAACTGCCCAGAGGCACAGATCTAGGTCCAGGAGTTGCTGGACACGCTGACAGGGGAGTCCTCAGGGCCACGCATCCACTGCAAACAGATGCACAAGACAACGCTCCCAACAAGGTCCTAAACAGAGTGAGGGTCTGGCTCTCTGCGACCGCAGGGACTGTACCAGGCTGCTCTGTCCATGGGATTCTCCAGGCCAGAAGACGGGAGTGCGTTGCCACTCCCTTCTCGGGGGGATCTTCCCAACCCAGGGACTGAACCTGGGTCTCCTGCCCTGCAGACGGATTCTTTACCATCTGAGCGACCAGGGAAGCCCAAACAACGTGGTGGAAAGGTTATCGTATTCAGTTCATCCCTTGGGTACACGTTGTTTTCTGCATCCAGTGTGATACATGGCGCGCTCTGGCTGCACACCCAAGGGGAATGTTTGACTCCCAAGAAGAGAGCCCATATAGTTGCTTCAGTTGCAAAATGAACTGGCTGCTCCTTTTGTGCAATTTCACTTTTGCTTCAAAGAAGGAGTGACAAGCTGTGGTTACCGGGAAGAGCGTGTTCCGTAGACGTTTTCTTAAAAACAAAAAGTTGAGTCTTATATCAAGGAAAACATCGGACAGTAGGTGTTGTCCGCTCAAGGTGAAATCTGAGCCTTTAAGGGAAAAGCAGAAAATGTGTGTCTGCCACCACCAGCTGGGCAATTTCCCAATATTTAAAGCCCTGTTTAAGATCAGCAGTGAACATCATGCAATTTGTATAATGAAATGAGCCAATATTTGGAAATCCTTAAAATTTGGTGAGCAAATATTTTCCAAATGACCAATGGAGGATGCTACAAAATCATTCACCAGTAAAAGGTCTATTCAAAGTGTGAGACCAACCAATCGATTTGAATGTAACATTATAAAAGATGGTCGATAGGGTTTCAGATTCTACTTTGCAACATTAAACAAATAAGCACTTGTTGAGTTTTGATACAGTACCTAAAAAGAATATTCATGATGATCAGAAAAAGTAATTTAAAAACTCTGCTATTTCACATATCTCTGGAAGGCAAGATGTTCTTCTTATGGTTCAAGCAAAACAGAACAATAGATTACAATGGATTAACTGCATAAGCAGATGTAAAAATACAGCAGGTTTCTATTACTCCAGATAGTAAAACATTTTCAAAAATGTAAAATAATGCTGTTCTTACACTGATGTGTTTTAGAAAAACATTTTAGTAAACATCTGATTTCTATTAAAATATAATGGGCTTCCCATTGTTACACTTAAATCAATGAATATTTTTAAAACTTTTCTCAGCTTTATTTATAGTATAGTTAATATTAACAGATAGGACTTATATAAGCGAAACTTCTTTGTGTATGTGTGTGTGTGCTCAGACATGTCCAACTCTCTGTGGCCCCAAGGACTATAGCCTGCCAGACTCCTCTGTCCACTGGCTTTCTCAGTCAGGAGTACTGGAGTGGGTTGCCATTTCCTTCTCCAGGGGATCTTCCTCGTCCAGGGATCAAACCTGTGTCTCCTGCGTTGGCAAGCGTATTCTTTACCACTGAGCCACATGAGAAGACCGAAAGCTCTTTAGGGTTCCCAAAAATTTTTAAGAGTACAATCAATCCTGAAGTAAAAGTGAGGACAAATGTTGCCTCAAAGAATCTCATCTCTTTCTTTGAACTCACAACCATGCCTGGCACACAATAGGTACTCAAGAAATATTTAATAACTGAAGTAATTAAACATTGGATCAGTTTTCTCTAATAAACAGTTGTTAACAGTCTTTTAACAGGATAAATTATTAATAACTAATTGCACATGTGTATATACCTATATTTAGTTGACTGTTCAGTAAATTCACTTTTTGTTGAGATACATCAAACAACATAAAATTGGCCATTCTCAAGTATACTTGAGTGTTATTTTAGTATAGTCATTGTGTTCTAAAACCATAAGTATTATCTAAATGTAGAATATTTTCCTCACCCTCTAAAGAAATCTTATATCTATGAACCATTTAGCCCAATCCTGTTCTTCCTCTCGCCCCCGGCAACCACTGATCTACTTCCTGTTTCTGAAGATTTGCCTACAGCAGACATTTTATATTAGTGGAATCATACAAAACATGGTCTTTTATATCTGATTTCTTTCAAGTCATATGTTTTTAAGTTTCATCCATATGGTAACATGGTAAAGGATTTAATTCCTTCTTTTTTAAATTATTTTTTTAATTTTTAATTAATTTTTAATTAATTACAATATTGTGGTGGTTTTTGTCATACGTTGACATTATTATACTGAATAATGTTCCATCTTATGGAGTTACCATATCTGTTAACCCATTCATTACTTGATGGACATTTTACTTTTTTCTACCAACTATGATGAGTATGCAGCTATGCACATTCATGCACATGTTTTTGTCTGAATGTATGTTTTCTCTTCTCTCAGGCATTTATGTAGGAGTGGAATTGCTGGGTCATTTGGTAGTGTTATGTTTAACCTTTTGAGGAACTAACAAAGTGATTTGCACAGTTGTTGTGCCATGTTACATCTGCAACATATGAGGGTTCCAATGTTTCCGTATCGTCACCAGCCTTCGTTATCATTTCTTTGCAATAGCCATCCTAGTAGCTGTGAAGTGGTTTCTCATTGGGGTTTTAATTTGCATTTTCTTGTGATTAATGATGCTGTGCATCTTTTCATGTGCTTGTGGCCATTTACACATCTTCTTTGAAGGGTAAGTTACTCAAATATACTGTGCCATTTTTAACTGGGTTGTCTTTTTTTATTGCTAAGTTGTAAGACTTCTGCATAGATTCTAGACACTAGATGCTTACCAAATAGAAATTTGCAAATATGTTTAACATTCTTTTGGTTATCTTTCATGTTCTTATAGTATTCTTGGATGTACAAAAGGTTTTAATTTCAATGGGCACATCTATTTTTCTTTTGTGGCTCACTGCTTTTGGCATCGTATCTAAGGATCCACTGCCTAATTCAAAGACACACAAATTTTCACCTGTCTTCTTCTAAGATTTTTTATGACTTTAGATCTCACATTTAGGTCTTTGGTACATTTTGGGTTAAATTTTGTGTATAGTATGAAATATATGATATGAAATGAGATAAGGGTCTATTTTTATAATTTTGTAGATGGATATGCAGTTTCCTCAGCAAGTGTTTTAATTCAATGCCTACTCATTATTGTTCCCTTGTCATGGGATGAATGATCCCAGGAAAACTCTCTGTGGTGGCTATTTTTGGCTGCCTAGCACATTTCCCATTTTCTTTTTCCTTTAAAGATTCTGTGTTTTTCTCCCAGTCTGTCATCTAGAGAACAGTCTAGGTTTCCCACAGTTGCAGTCCTGTTGGGGTAACCTGTACACAGGAAATGGCAAGTTGCATAAGCTTACATTCTCTGTCATTAAAAATGAGGCATGATGTTTGTTAGAGTATCTAGCTATGAACCATTTATAGGGTGATGTGAACATCATCCAGCTTTTAGGTAATCTCAGAGACACGTCATCTGACCCAGGCTTTAGCTATAGCCATTCTGCCTCTCAGCCACTATCACCAACCACACCAGCACTGATGCATAGAGAAACTAGTATATTCATGATACTTGTAAAAACCTGAAGAACCAAATCCCAAACTCAGGCCCAGACCTCATAAAAATGGTTTCTCTCATAAAACAGTTTTCCAAAAGTTCAAGTGTCATAGTAAAGAAACAGATGTGTCCTATTGAAGTATCACCTTACTTTTTTCACTTTATTCTGGAGACATACACAAACATTTGGGTCCACATTCGGAATACTGTATAGGAAAAGTGGATATAATATGGTTGATAACAGACACTCTCATGTTTTTTTGTCTGAAAGAAAAAGAAAATAACCCAGATTTGATACCACGTCTGCTTAAATTTAATCTGGAAAGAGAAAGTCCTTAGTCCTAAAGTTGTCCCCAACTCTTTTGAAGTCCCACAGACTGTAGCCGGCCAGGCTCCTCTGTCCATGGAGTTCTTGCTCAGGCAAGAATGCTGGAGTGGGTTGACACTTCCTTCTCCAGGGGATCTTCCCGACCCAGGGATCAAACCTGTGTCTCTTGTGTCTCCTGCATTACAGATGGATTCTTTACCCACTAAGTCACCTGGGAAGCCCCATGGGAAGAGAAATGCATACTCTGTGTTAGTGAAGGAGTCCTTGAGCTAATCTGTTCCAGATGAAGAAAGTAAAGCCCATGTGACTTGTTCGAGAGCACATGGCCAGTGACTTGTACAGACACGTCAACAGTAAGTTTAGATGAAGTTTGCATATTGAATTGAACCTGTTTTGTTCTCACTTCCAGATAATATGTTTGCAACTGTAAGACTACTTCCTAGATTTATAGGCCCAGTGAATTTTTCTTTTTTTTTTAACTCCTTATCACAAGTCTCTTGTCTAAGAAGAAAGGCAAGAAAAACAGCTACAATTTCTTTGGAAAAACACTGTTAAACAACTGAGTCTCATTTTTGCAAAGATTGCAGATTTCTTTTGAATCAAAAATTACAGTTTCTAAAAATGGCTATGAGTAAATTGTGCATATGATTTTTGTATCATGTAATATTTTGAAAAATTAAGGGGAATGGAACCCAATCTTTTTACCCAAACTCCATGGCTTTTACAAAAGCAGTTTGGTCATAATTATTAAATATTTTTTATGATTTTCTTAATATCTGAGCAAGTTTATGCTTTTACAATATTTTAAGAGCTAAATAATCATTCAGCTTAGTAAAGCAAACAAAAATCATTTAGGGTATTATAGATTATCATAGGTATAAGATATGTACAAATTGATTTGTTGGATTATTAGCTGACCTATGATTAATAAAAATACTATTAAAATAGCATTTTAAGGATATATAATAGCATAGACATTCTTTTTTTTTTTTTAACTAAAGGCTTTACTTTCTATTGCTAGTGAAATAAAACCCAGTCAAAATTCTTTTAAATATAGTTTGCATAATTTCACTTAAAGAAGCAACAAAGCTTAGAATACAGAGTTTCAAGTGATATTAGATCACAGTTTCAGGTCTGCAGAATATCTTTCTAAAATTAATACTAGGACAGTATATAGGATGTTCATATTTTATGTGACATCTACATTCCTCAAAACCTGAAATTATTCTAAACTCAGAAGCAAGGCAAATTCTGACAAAGGATGACCAGTATAACCATTTACCTGCAGAAATGATGTCACACAGCATCAATAGACCCATTTTGTGGTTCACTTGGTCCACCAGTGAAAAACCTGGAAGTCTCAATGCATTTTTCATTTGAGAGAATCCCATTACTGTATACATTGGAAATAGGCTGAAAATCCATTAATTTTGATCACGCTCTTTGAAATGTGTGTCTTTAAATCCACATGACAAGTGCCCTCACCTGAAGTGACAGCAACATTTTAAGTGATGATCAGTGGGGGAAATGGTAGCCATGCTCACATTTCGAAAGGTCCAGAAGGTCACCGTAGCTACACGCCATCTATTGGGAGGGACCTCCTGGGAGACCTCTGAACGCAGTGCCTTTCTTCCAAGGCATGGCTTTCAGCTTTTCAGGTTAAAAACTCTCCCTGTTGTGGACAACCCAGGTGTCAGTTTCTTGGTGGACACACACCAACCAAGCTCACAAGAGAATGACATCTACCCCATAATGAAAGCACATTTGCTAACAGTGAGAAACCAGTACGCCAAGCAGGGCTTCCTGGTGGCGCTGCGGTAACCAATCTGCCTGCCAACGCAGGAGACACAGGTTCAAGCTCTGGCCCAGGCAGGTTCCCTGCAGAAGGAAAGAGCAACTCACTCCAGTATTCCTACCTGGGAAAACCATGGACAGAGGAGCCTGGTGGGCTGCATTACACGGGGTATCAAAAGAATCAGACACACACACACGAGTCAGACACAACTTAGCAGCTAAACAGTAACAGTGCCAATAAGACAAACGCCTTACATCAGAGGGTCATTCCAGCTGTTGTGTATTTAAATTTCTGTTTGAGCCATCTAGATCTACACTGGGGCAAATTATTTATTATTTAGCAATCCACAATTAATTCATATGTTAAATAGATGTCAAAATATCTACCCTGCCTAACTCATGATATTTCTGTAAAAGTTAAAAAAAAAGATGTCAGATTTAAATATGCATACTCCTTGGAAAAAAAGATATTAAAATAAACAGGAAAAGAAGGGCTCTACATTGTAAATTAAAACATTATAAAGACATTTTACAAAGATAAAATGTCTGTCTGTCCCTAGAAGATGTTTACCTTTTTTGTGTATTTCCTTCTCTTCCATGATACTCAAGGTTTTTATGTTAGGTTTTTTAGTTCACTTTAGCTTTATATGCTTAGTTCATCAAGATGAAATAGCATTTTCATGATCATTTTTGCAATTACTGACACTAGATTAAAAAATTCAGATCATGAATACTTTTAGATTTCAGCAAATCTGTATGTAAGTAGAATCTGTATATAAGTAGTATCTACAAAATCCTATTCAACCAAACTTAACAGTATTATTTAGGCAAACATTGTAAGTAAAATAATTAAATCTATTAGTTAGTAGAAAGTAGGTGCCTTCAAGATAAGACAAAGGGGAGTGAACCCACTTTGCCATCCAGGAGAAACCAATGCAAAGGGCTGTATCAATACCTGTAAGCGGAAGAGCATTCATAGAAAATACACAGGAGACAAATAGACCTGGGTCTGGATCTTGCATCTGACTTTGGACCCAGATGACCTGGGAAAAAGCCATTTCATATTCTCTTTAACTCTTTATCCTTATAGGTGTTATCTTTATTTAACTTTTTTTTTTAAACTCTTTCTCCTGTCCTTTATGAATCAGGCCCTGTAACTGTATCTTTGCCTTTCTAAGCTATCCCTTACCCTTTATTTATTTGCTTAAATCAGCCAGGCACAGTTGATTTCTTTTATTATTAACTAAAAGACACAAACTGATGCAACAGTTAAGGTACCGAGAGCTTTGATCTGTGTTGTTATGTTTACATAATTAAACAATGTTTTTAACACATCTCAGGTGGCTGAGCACCAGGGCATCTTGGAGAAAACACACTCATATACAATTTTTCATCAGCCAACCCAATTCATAGATAACTGAATTCCAGGGAGTCTTTGCACAATTTTGGTGCACAATGCTAGACAACCCACGGAACCTTTCTGAAACTTAGTTTCATAAAAGTTGATGCTCTTTACTTGCCTAATATTGTATGACTTGTTATCTGATTATTAGCTTGAGTCATGTTCTTTATTAACATTACATTGAGTAGAAGAGTGAGTGTAATGGCTTTTCTAGAATCCGTGAGATGTGCTGTCCTGGAATACAGTCCCTATAAGCCATACTTCACGTCTATTTAGGTTGTGTGGAGGGAGGGAGGGTTTCCCTGATGGCTCACTGGGTAGAGAATCCACCTGCAGTTCTCCCAGAGGAGACACAGGACTTGCAAGTTCAATCCCTGGTCCAGGAAGATGCCCCAGAGAAGGAATGGCAACCCACCCCAGTATTCTTGCCTGGAGAATCCCATGGACAGAGGAGCCTGACGGGCTACAGTCCAAAGGTTCACAAAGAGTCAGACACGACTGAGCAACTAAGAGAGAGGCAGGGCTTATGAGAAATTCATTTATTGACCAAGTATCCTTCGCTGACGAATGCAGAAAGAAGCTACCTTTAAAAGAACACACTCCTTTTCTTTGCTCCTTTAATGCTTCTGTTCATTCTGGTGTGGTTTTAAACAAAATATTAAAAATCTTCAAAGGAATGAAAGTGTGTAGATTAGGTGAAGGAATAAAGACTGTGTTAGTTTGTAACAGGAATGGAACACAGATTTCAGCAGTGAAACGATGACTACACAGGGATTCAAGAAGCCAGCTCCCACATAAATACTCCTTTGGTCTTCATGTTTTCCATCTGGTAAGTAATGACTAATAACCATATGATTCTAATAAAAAGACTTTCTGGGTGAGGGTAGAAACTCCGTCCAGCTGGTTCCTGGGAGTGGACAGAGTGACTCAGATCTAAGGGGTGGTTTAGCAGACCACTTTCCATTTGCCCCTGCTTCATTTTCATTTGACATAGATGGAATTGATGCTTTTGAATATACTTCTATATTTATAAATTAGTTAGGAGACCATGAAAAATTATTCTACGTGAAAGTCACTCAGTCATGTCCAACTCTTTCCAACCCCATGGACTATAGTCCATGGAATTCTCCAGGCCAGAAAACTGGAGTGGGTAGCCTTTCCCTCCTCCAAAGGATCTTCCCCACCCAGGGATCGGACCCAGGTCTCTCACACTGAAGGTGGATTCCTTACCAGGTGAGCCACAAGGGAAGCCAAAAAAGATTATTCTATGGAGTCAATCAAATTGTGTTTGCAGACTCATTTTTTAGTTCCCTAGAGAAGCTTATGGTTATAATATTGAAAACAGTTTAGCTAATTTTTCATTATCAAGTGCAAAACATAAATCTTCCATAAACACCAGGGGGTCAGCTGATATTTAAAGACTTTAAAAAAGAGGATCCCTCAAACAAAAGAGTCACCATCTGAATAAATTTTTATATGTATTTCAAAGCCCTTCTGCTTTAGCCAAAACCTATATCTTCCCGTTATAATATTCCTAAGTAAAAAACATCATTTTGTGGAATAACATGAAAAAATAACATTTACCCTCTGAAATTAAATACTTCCAGGAGTTAACTAATAACTCAGGAATTGAAATAAACAACAATAGACTAGGTTCCTTGAAGTCAAATTTTACATATATCCTACCTATATGTAAAACCTCTTTTCCATTTTGGCTGCTATTAAATACAAGTACAAATAATATTGGATTTCGGACACAGAATTGAATTCCCATCTTGGTCATTTATTAAGAAATCTCAGATAAATGACTCAACCTTTCTGAATCTCACACCCCTCATTTATAAACTATGGATAGCAAAAACTGTACCATAGGTTGGTGATCTGACTTAAATATGTATAATAAGATGCCAAATCCCTATCTAAATATCTGTTCTTATTATTACAGACAGAAATTCTTGTCAACCTTTGACCAGAATAATCAATGATGATTTGAGGTTTTCATACAATTTATATTAAAACTGTAGCATTTTCCTTGAGCATTTATATAAACTATGAATCGATTCACATGAAATCATTATGAATATAGCCATATTATATTATAAAATGCAATCATAGGGCAGGAATCTATGAATATAAATGTTAAGAATAACCCATCAGCATGTGTACTTTAGTTAAGGCAGAGTGAATATTGCATAAATAAGCAATATTTCTTTAAGTATTATTTGAAACTCACAGCTTGGCAGGTAGTGTTGAATCAAGGCCTTTCCCCTTCTGATGAATAATCATGGAACAATTACTCATTTTTACTTTCTTTAAAACAAATTCTTCAATTATGGACTTGTAAAAAATATGTTTGTAAATAATCACTTACTCGCAGGAGTTAAAAAAGGACAGTCATCAGTTTAAACATCAAAGTCATATTTCTAATTTTAGTGCTTTAAAATTTAATGAATTTTTTTGTGCCAACATAATCTTTGGGAGAGTAACTTGTTTTTACTGCCATTTGAAACATGGTGGATGCTAGCTCTAAGTAGTATATTATACTGTTTTATTTAAATACTTTTGGAACATAGGGTAGAATTGGATAATAAGCCAACATAAATGTGCTATTAAAGTTTTATGTCAGTAGAAATATAGCAAGTGATTTTTTTTGAAAGATGTGGTCACATGACAAAAGAATATGTATCTTTATTCTGTTTTGGGAGTGAATGCATTACGTCTCTGCAGCTGGAGAATCATGTCATAAAAAATCTCCATATTAGACCATTTTTTGGAAGAAACTTTGAAAATGACTATGAAAAATAAGTTTGAAGGCACCTCTGAAATTTTCAAGGATAATTTTAAAGAAATGCAAAAAGAATTGAAACCAGACATAAAGCAATCCAGGGTACCAGTCAACACTTTATTGTTTTCTTTGGCCTTTTTGTTTTTTCCAGAAATATTTCTGTTACTTGTAAAATTGCTACTTTAACAATTAAAACAAATCACAGTTTTTCATCCCTGCCATAGTATGATTTTTTTCAGCCCACAGTATAATTCCTCCTGAAAATGTTGATAATAAATTACTAAAAAGTCTTTTAAGTATCAGACTGTAACTTCATAGACATTGTACTTTGTCACAAAAAGTAATGACACAATTTATATGAGATGAGAGGATGAATAGGAAAAAAATATTATGGAAACCTTAAAAACAGGAAACAATTTTTGCCACTGTTCTATGGTAAAGTATTTCAAAATGCTATGATTTACTGCTGTCACATGGTAACATATTTCAAAATGCTGTGAGAAGTATTGGGATAAGAATAGATCAGTCACTACGTACAGCCTGTGCAGTGCTTTCCCAAATCTGTTGGTACAAAAAGGGATACAGAATGGAAATGCCCTTACACTGTGTGTTTTGCATAAGAGTCTCTAAATAAATGTCAGGGCTTTTTCTCCTTCTCCCTAGAGAATTAGCAGAAGTAAACAACTTAGGACAAATCAGTCAATGTATTTAAATAACCTTCGATCAATCAATAAGTTTGATGCCCTTAAGAGAGATTTCTGCCTCCCTTCCTCCGTCACTCTGTGTTTTGTGCGTGATTCTAACTATTTGGGAAATTCTGCAAATTTTATAATTCTATCATGAATTGCAAAGACTGCTTTTCTTCTGTTAGTTGAAAGAAATGTTACATTTACTGAGTGCCAATGATTTATCAGTACTTGGCTAAGGTTTAAATGTACGAAGACCCAAAATGGAATAAATCCCTGATGGGAGCAGTGCTCCTAATGGTAAAATACCTGGATCAAGATTATTTCAACACAATGTGACAAGGGCTCGAAGGATTGTGCCAGGTGTTAGTTAATCTTTTGTTTGTGTATATTGACCTATCTTTGCTAAATTAATTCAAATACTTGTGTGCCACACTGTGTTACAATCACTTATTCCTGCACTGGAGAAAGCAGAGCTGGCTTTGTCAGTAAGATATTTCTGATACTTAATAGTCTCCTGTTGCTGTTCAGGGCTTCCCCCGTGGCTCAGTGGGTGAAGAATCTGCCTACAATGCAGGAGACTCCCGTTTGATCCCTGGGTTGGGAAGATTCCCCAGAGGAGAGCATGGCAACCCATTCTAGAACTCCTGCCTGGAGAATCCCCATGGACAGAGGAGCCTGGCGGGCTACAGTCCCGTCTCTTAAGTCCTGTCCAACTCTTTGTGACCCCATGGACTGCTACGTTAGCCCTCCAAGCTTCTCTGCTCATGGGATTTCCCAGGCAAGAATACTGGAGTGGGTTGCTATTTCCTTCTGCAGGGGATCTTCCCAACCCAGGGATTGAACCCGAGTCTTCTGTGTCTCCTGCATTGGCAGGCGTATTCTTTACCACTGAGCCACCAGGGAAGCCAACTTAATAACCTTTACATGATATGAAACAGATCTTCCTCAAGTTATGATGGAGTTACATCCAAATAAATCCATCATAAGTTAAAAATAACCTAAACTGAAAATTCACTTAGCACATCTAATCTATCTAAACCTCATAATGCAGTCTACTTTGAAAGTGTTCAGAACACTTATATTAGCCAACAGTTGGGCACAAACATTTAATGTAGAGCCTATTTTATAAAAAAGTGTTGAACATTTCATGTAATTTATTGAATATCATACTGAAAAATAAAAACAGAATGGGTGTCTGGGTGCAGAACTGTGACAAGCATATTGGTTGTTGACCCTCATGGTCATGGGGCCAGTGGGGAACTGTGGTTCACTGTCACTGCCCAGCATCACCAGAGGATGGGACAACGTATCACTGGCCCAGGAAAAGATCAAAATCCATAATCTAGGGTGCAGTTTCCACTGAGTATGTATCACTTTAGCACCACAGTCAGGTCAAAAACTAAGTTGAACCATCTTAAGTTGGGGACCCTCTTAGAATACAAATGATACACAATATAATCAATAATGTCTACGATGTTATCAACATGAACTGTTTCTGAAGTAAACACTGTTTCCTTTTAGAAAACTGCTTGATTACAATTTAAAATCACAGAAAACAGATTTGATACCACCAAGCGTACATGGATTAAGACCACTTGGCAGTTTCTATGGTTCATTTCACCTATGTGTGTGCTTAGTCACTCAGTCATGTCAGACTCTTGGCAACGCCATGGACTATAGCCCACCAGGCTCCTCCATCCGTGGGGTTTTCCAGGCAAGAGTACTGGAGTGGGTTGCCACTCCCTTCTCCAGGGGATCTTCCCAACCCAGGGATGGAACTCACATCTCCTGTGTATCCTGCATTGCAGACTGATTCTTTACCCACTGAGCTGTTGGGGAAGCCCCCTCATTTCAGTTATAAGAGACTCAATGGCGACAATGAGAGGCCTCTCTCACCCTGAGAGGAAAGGATTTGCTGTATTCCTGCTAAAATAGTTTTAATTCATTTGTAATGTATATTCTTAGAGTTTTTGGCTCTTTACACAATATACTGAATCTATAAGTTACTTAACGCAAATTATGTATTTTCATAACCTTATATATTGTGTGTGTATCTTTTTTGAAACATGAAATATTGAAAGAGTTGAAGTTAAGTATATTAATAATATTTTTCAGGATTTTTCCCTTTTGCTGTTAAATCTATAATAACATGTAGTATATACACTTTGTGCTATAATGACATTGGCAGATGCATGCATTTAGTAAATCGAATTTAGAAAACCAATGAGATAAATATTAAAATACAAATACTCATTCACTTCAATTACTTGACGCCCAGAGTCTGAAAATTTTGACAGGGAAAAATGACCGTCTCCCTGAAGCATGGGAAAATAGTGATATATTTGCATAAAGTTTCTAAATTCTATAGAAACTAAAGACACTTTACAAGGTTTTCTGGGGTCAAGTGTTAAATAAAGCAAATGTAAAGCCATAAACACAGTTGGAGTTTTGTCCAACCAGTGATGGATAAGCTGTAATTTCACCAGTTAGTCCTAAAGGAGAAGTTGTAAAAACAAAAGGCATAGCTCATTTTCTTGTAAAAACCTAACTGTTCTATAAAGGAAGGTCAGACAATTTTCACCCCAAAGAGTAGCTGTTTAGCACAATGCAGTTAAATACATAGCATGTGTACATGAGGCTCCTCCTGCCATCTGTCTTCATTCTCCTCACAACATTAAGCCAAGGAACTATCAGTTTAAGATGTATATGAGAGTTAGAAGAAAAAAAAAATGACTGCACTAATCAAAAACATGGTGGCCGTATATATCATTCCAATGCTATCATTTGTGGTTGATATATGAGGCCATTAAAACACACATTTTAAGGCAGAGCAAGGCATCGAGTAATTAGAACCTGGGGGGCAGTTGCACACGTTTTTGTGTTTTTTTTTTCTCATTACTAAGACATCAGAATTCCTTCCAAATATCCCTAAAACAACAGTGCGACCCCATTTTAGTATTGAGTGGTTTGGTCTAGGTCACCTCTTCCTCCTGAAATGGGAGAAAATGACTTGCTTTTTTTCTTACTCTTTATATGTAGAAGAATTATAAGTTTTTCAAGTGTAGAGGTAAACATCTGCATTCTGCCACATTCAGGTGTGGGGCCAGTGGTCTCTCTACAATAGACAAGTCCCCTTTTCCTCCTCTATATAAATAAATCATACCTACGTCATGGGGCTGCTCTGAGATATACTGAAAAATTATGTATGAAACATCTGGGGGCAAATATTTTGGGTAAACAGTGTTCGCTATCATCTCTTGACAGCGAGAAGATCAAACCAGTCCATTCTAAAGGAAATCAACCCTGAATATTCATTGGAAGGACTGACACTGAAACTGAAACATATTTGGCCACTTGATGTGAAGAGTCAAAACTCATTGGAAAAGACCCTGGTGCTGGGAAAGATCAAGGGCAAGAGGAGAAGAGGGAAACGGAGGATGAGATGGTTGGATGGCATCACCGACTCAATGGACATGAGTTTGAGGAAACTCCAGGAGATGGTGAAGGACAGGGAAGTCTGGCGTGCTGCAGCCCATGGGGTTGCAGAATTGGACATGATTTAGTAACTGAACAACAATAATTCCTCATTATAAGATTGCTCTAGTTAGAAAGTCTGCCCATGACTTGTAGATATTAGAGAATTCCATGGGGTATAAGACATTTAGATTTAAATGTTCTACTCTAGAATAAAGGCTGGTAAACTATGGCCCATGGGTGCTCTTTGTTCTTATAAGGTCTGTGAGATAACTTTGATTTTACATTTTTAAATGGGAAAAAAAAAACACAAAAAAAGAAGACTAGAATTTCATGACAGTGAACACTATATGAAATTCTAACTTTATTCAATGTCTATAAATATGTATCCATGAATAAACATGTAAATAACACAGTGTTCATAAAGTCTTATTGAAACACGGTCCCATTCATTGTATCCCTTTCTCATGGAGTCTCTCCTGAGATCTTACGGCCCACAAAGCCAATACTATTTACATCTGGCTCTTTCAGAAAAAGTTTGCCCGGGAAAGACTGAGATGTGTGAGTTATCTGACGAAACCTGTAAGCTGTCTGTGAAAAGCAAGCCTTGAATTAAATGATTCCTCAGAGAATTTCTGACCTGGTACTAAAAGTTGGGTTTTCAGAACCATAAATGAGGCAATCTCTTTCCTTGACTGACTGAGCTCTATGTTCTTGGAGAAAGTCTACACTTCTCCGTCAGTCTTTTTCACACCTACCCACCTTAAAAGAGTATTTTAAAAATTGAATGCTTTTATCAATGTAAAGAAGTCTTAGCCCAGGGACTGACATGCAGTTGGTGCAGAAGAAAAGTCAGGGCAGGTAGTGAACAAAATACTATCTCATAGAAACATGGAATATTACAACTGGAAGGAATATGACCTTATTTTCCATATCAAGTACAAAAGAATCTCAAACAACTGATGAGGCTTAGAAGTAGAATTGGGAACTGAAATGAGGTTACAGCTCCTAATACATTATTTTGAGTGAAGTGTTCACTATCTTCCTTCCATTCACTGATATTGAACCCCACAATGGAAATGAAAGGAAAAATTCATAGTCTTTTTTTTTTTTTTTGGAATGACAGTGTTTGCCTCGTATCTTGAGTGGGACAAAACGGCTGTGCAAGAACCAGAAATTTTAGAATTTTTAAGAATTTTAGCACTAGTATCCTGACTTTCCTGAAGGAAATTCTATGAAGTTACTGGCAATGTTTAACCCTTGCATAGTCTACTCCTCTTGAAGTTTCTCCATTGTTGAAGATTTACTTTAGATTTTTACATAAAAGAAGCAAATGTCAAAATGGCATATACTATTATAATTTTTGGTAAGGTTTTGTAATATGAACATAACTTTAACAATGTTCCATAATTTTTACTATGCAGCATAGAGGTCATCTGATTATTTCAAATATCCTGAAACTATAACAACAAAGACTATTCAGTTGTTTATAGCAGTGTATGCCCAGTCGCTTCTGTTGTTTCCAACTCTGCAATCCCAGGGACTGTAGTCCACCAGGTTTCTCTGTCCATGGGATTCTCCAGGCAAGAATACTGGAGTGGGTTGCCATTTCCTTCTCCAGGGAACCTTCCCGACCCAGGAATCAAACCCATGTCTTTTCTGTCTCCTGCATTGGCAGGCAGTTTCTTTACCACTAGCCCAACCAAACTAGTTCAAAATCAAGGAAATATAAGTGCCAGTCATTCTCAAATTATAACTAGCCAGAATAGAGCATTCATTCCATCCTCTGTGAGTTCACTGTATCTCTAAGTTTTCAATATAATAAATGGTCATTTTATGTTATAAAATCCACCACATGCCTGTGTATTGAACATGCTAGAGTCAATGAATTATGAAGTTAAGTTTATTTTTAGATCAAGGATAAAATTTTTGCTTTTACAACTGAATTTGGTTTAGTCAGTATATCTGTGAGAAATTAACTTCATTAAATGTTTGTTGAAAATTGTCATTGTGATTATTTTTAAAGTAGTTTTTGTGAATTGATTAATACCAAAATTCATTGGGAAAAATTAAGTTTTAAATCAATGTAATTGTTAACTAGAAAATTCTGTATATTTTTTATTCTGTATTGTGGATATTCTAACTGGGTCCATTGATTCTAAAGATATTATGAGTGAAGAATTCAAAGATAAATATGAAAGTATAAATAATCAAATATTATAACTATCTGTCAACTGAAATCAAAAGATTATAGCAAGATTGTGCTTCTGATACTAATGAACTTGAAAATGGAAGGAATTTTCCTCAATGCTACACAACTTCTAACCTCTTTCTAATCCAATCTGTACTGGTATTTTAGTTCCTCATTCTTAATGATTACACTTTCCTTGCAAGTATTATTTTCAATTTCAGAATTCAGTGGTTTCTATTTTATCTCCCAGCAAAGAGGCTTGGGTTTGAATCCCACCAAGTTGGTAAAATCATATCCCGGGATTTTCTAGGGAAAATATCATTCTGGAAGTTTGTGAATTTACTTTGCAGCCCCCTGCTTAGCTCTCAGTGGGCTAGTTGATAATTCAGAAACTAGTTCTCCTATTTTAAGATGATTAGGAAGAGGAGAAAAAACTTTATTCTAAGCTCTTTTCCTCCATCTTCTCCTATAACAAATAGATCTAAAGCAAGTCTTGTGGGTAAATATGTGAAAGAAATTCTAGAATTTAAGGCAGTATATTAAAGACATAAGTCTAGCATAATTTCAAGTTTATCCTATAGGCTCCGAGATTAAGAAAAAAATATTAAATAAATAAGGGTATGCATCCTATTTTTGTAAGGAACATGATACCCTCAGTGGGCACATTTTGACAAATTTGTTAAACTGAGTGTATTTATCCAAGATCCAGGGGCTTGCACCTTCCCCCAACCTGAGCTCATTACACCAATTTCAGTTGTGTTTTATTATCATAGGAATTCTCAAGATACACTAAACTGAGCTACTTGGAGAGATCAGGATGGGATGAAAATCAGTGTCTTTATGAGGCAGAAGGATAGCTCAGTTACTGGCAAGGAACTCACATGTGCTTTTCATATTATGGTTTTCCTCATTCCTCATGTATCACTCCAAAATTTTTATAATATTACTTATGTTATCCAAACACATCCTCCAGCCCAGATATAAATTTTCACAGGATGACTGTATATTCAGAAGTTCTTCCATTGATCCCTGAGCATGCCTCCATATGCTGAGCAGACCTGCTCCTTTACTTGGGAGAATAAATGTATCCACTGCTGGAAACTTCTGGTTCCCGATTCCATGTGTATTTGGTTTGTCTCTCTCCCCCACTGTGCGTACAGATTATTCTACTGCTAATGCCCGACCTGCTGTCGGAGGAGTTGAAATAAGACATGATACATGAGACTGAAGAGAAGACATATCTGTGAGGGAGAGCTTCCAGGACAACTTAGAAAATAAACTCGAACCAAATCCCGCAATAATCTGGGAATCCCATGCTGTGAATGTCTGCTGAAACTATTGTGTGTTTGCTGAGTCTCCATAAATTTACTGCAAACATAGAATGTACTGGAAGCTAAGAAGCAACATGATTTTGAATTCCCCCCTTAACCTATTTCATTGTTGTTACCGTTTCAATTGTCTTATTTTACTTTTAATGTTTTCAACAGCCAACTGATGCCAAATTACTCAGGTTTACAAATTTGTTCTAGGTTTCCATGCTATCTGTAGATTTGGGGATTAGAGTTGAAAACTAAATAAGAAAAAAAAATATTAAAAAACTACCAAAAGTATATTAACTGAATTGACTTCAAAAAGTACTTACCATGCAGATAGTTGTGAATTAAATATAATGACACACAAAAAAATTAAGAAACAATTTTCTGATTTCAAGAGCCTCAGAATTTACCTGAATCAAAATGAACACAAAACATAACTAGAGTAAATAGAATATAATTCATCTTCAGTTAAGCATCAATTCTCTGAGTAAACACCTAGGTCACATACATACATTAACCAGCGTCTTGTTGGATCATTGTTATATTGCTGCTTTCCTTGCTTCAGTTTAGTTATTTTCTGTGGCCTCTTCATGCTCAATTATGATGTTCCAGAACCATCTTTGGTACGTAGCCCTAAGACATGCTGTTTCATTTATAAAATCTCACTTCAGCCAGATGTTCAACATAGGTTATTAGGAACATCCATCATATTTTTAAAAAATCCCTTGCAATGTGCTAGACAAGACGTCTGTGTATTCAAAAATAATCTAAGCGTGAAGAAGGACAGTCTACTTTGCTTTAACATTCATATCTATTCAGGGTCAAAGTATGCCAAAATTTGAAGAAGTTACAGGTGCATATTTGAATAGACATGATACTTTCCATTTGCTACATCTTACAATGCTAAAATTATGCAATTATGTGTCTATTATCTGAAGACTTTAAAAAGTATCATTGGTTATTAATATACACACCAAGAATTTTTAAGCTTCATCATCGTGTGAACTGGTCCTCCCCTTGACCCATGTCAACTCACCCTGTCATAATTATATTTACTGTGCAAAACTCATGGTTAACCCTTCACCTCTGAGGAAGAGACATCCACAAGGGTTTTTTAAAGCATCCTCCCATCTAGACTCGAACTCCCTCCTGTTTCATGGAGTCGATGACACCATGCCGGACTTAGTCATAAAAACATGGAGTTCATAGGCTGTACTGAAAGTCGAGGCAGATACTCAGCTCCTGCTAATTATTACCGTGTAGGATTGTAGAATCTGTTTTACCAGGTAGTTGCAATTTCAAGACATTGCAAACTTATTCTGTTGTTATGTCACCTGATTATTTGCGGGGGCGGCGGGGAGGGGAGTCAAACATTTGATGAGCCAGTTTATCTCTGGAGAAGGAAATGGGAACCCACTCTTGCCTGAAGAGTTCCATTGACAGAGGAGCCTATGGGCTACAGTGCACGGAGTGGCAAAGAGTCGGACACCACTGAGTGACTAACGCTTTCATCTACCAGCTTAATCTCAAGGTCTAACTGTCTCATATATACATCCCCCAACCTCTGTGTCTGATAGGAAAGGATGCCCAATTGAAGCTTGCAAAGACTTCTCATTTTCCCTTGAGATCAAATCCAGCCCTGGGTCTATGACTTTCTAATAACAAAGGTATCTTCCATCCCCAGCAGTTAAGCCAAACTTCCCAATACCAGATGACGACCTCGTGCTTTTTTGTTTCACTTCTGCTTTCCTTACTCTTTCTATTTTTCCTATAATACCCACCCCCTTCCTTGACCTCTGCATTCAACTGACTCTTACACTTGCTTTTAATGTCAGCCAAGAGCTTGACCAACACAAAACTTCTCTGACCCATCTGACCTTCTCCTTCTTTCTCCTTCCTGGAAACCTCTTGACCTTTCTACTGCACCATATCCACTTGCATCATTTACAAGAATGATAGAATAAATAAGTTCAAATGTAACTTGGGAAGGACATGGTGTCGTCAAACTGGTTCACTTTACACTGATCCAGACACAAGAACAGGCTTGTCTAATACAACAAGTTAATAAGTTAATGGTAGAGAAATGACTCCAATTCTGCTTATATTTTTCCCCATTTATTGTCTTATCAATGATGTTCAAAACTCCTCCAAGACAAAACCACGCTCTTTCTTTTAAACCCATGTTATGATAGTATGAAATGCAAGCTGCTATGAAAAACTTTTAAAAACCTAAATAAAGAGCTGAAGAATTCTCAGAACTTTGTCCCAAACTGAAACACAGACATTCAGTGACAGAATGAAGCTGTGTTCTACAGAGGAGTCAAAAAGCAACAATCTGAGACAAAGGCAATGTTGACTTGGCTCCTGTTTCGCGGGTCAGCTGGGTCCATCATGTCTCTGCATCTGCCCCCAGCACCCCCACCCAGGACACAGCTGAGCCGGGGTGAAGGCTTTCCTTTGATGAAGCCCATAAAGACTGACAGTGTGGTTAAGAGAATAAGTGATGATGACGGCAATGTAACCTTAGGCTACTATGATTACCATGATTACGAGGGTGACTAAGGTTGGACTGAGTTATTTCCTATCACTAAAGCGATAGGAAATGCAGCTACAATGGATATTTCATCTGCAACACTAACCCCTTCTGTGGTTAAATGTGGATGTGTTCATGCAAATCACAACTGTTTACTAAGCGTTCTAGTAACTTTTGTGATAAATTTTCAGTATCATAAGTTTATATGTATCACATTCAGTTAGCATGCATTTGCGCAAAGGAAACTGCGATGATACAATTTATTGAACTTGTGGATTTGCCTAACCCTCCAATTCCCTGACCCTTTCAGATGTTGTCCCTCAGTACAACTGTGGAATTCTCATGAAGCCGGTTTTAAATACTCTTTCCGCAAGTATCATATAAATGCCAAAATACCTGTCTGGGTTTTATGAACAAGGATTTTCTTTCTTCATGATTTCTGGAGAACAATATAATAGAGAAAAAATGGATACAGACTTCAGGACGAATCAGGCCTAAGTCTAAATCTGAAGTCCACAATTTTCCAGTCTCTATAAATGACAGTCTACCAACTATGTTACAAAAAGTTGCTTCCTCAGCGCACACACACTGTATAATAACACCAGTACCAAAATAAGAATTGAAAACACACTAGTCAGTTGCTGTCTCTGTCTGCTTTCAATGTTACATCTCTACTGCCACAGCCTGTAATGTGGAAATATGCTCAATGTCTCTATCGAAAATAAAACAGGGGGGTCATAGCTAGAGTGACTTAGACTAGACAAGGGAAAGGATTCCCTGGATGCTCACACCCATGATCCCAAAGGCTGAAGTAGGGGCTTTCACACCCTTGAAGGGAATTAGTGAGGAAGAGACAATTAGCTTAAGGGGTTCCATTCTCTGGGTGATTTTCACAAAATTTTGTGCCTCAGTTTGTCTATGTCTATGATAAGACCCAGCTACATTTTAAAAGAGTCCCATCATTAAATGTTGACACATAACATAGTGAGAAAAAGCATAAGATTGGGGAGTAACATAGGCACACTACTAGATAAAAAATGGATAGCCAACAAGGACCTACTGGATAGCACAGGGAACTATACTCGATATTTTGTGATAAGCTATAAGGGAAAAGAATCTGAAAAAGAATACACATATATATACATATATATATGTACAACTGAATCACTCCGAGGAACACCTGAAGCTAACACAGCATTATGAATCAATTATACTTCAAAAATAAAAAGCACAGGCTGAAACGGAAAGCAAAATATAGAAGCACAGTCTTGTGAATGTGAAGTGGGCCCTAAGAGCATCTTTATTCCACTCAGAAAAAAAATGAAAAGAAGGACTTAGATTCTGCATCTGTGGCTCACATATCTTTCTTTCTTGCTCCCATTCCCACAACAGGATTTCAAGTTTGAGCATCATATTGTGTTCAGCTTGTAAGGACATCCGGGAAAATGGAACCGCGCAAGAGGCTCCCGCTCCTTTTGTCCATCAGACAAGGGCCACATGTTGGAGCTAATAGGCTATTCTGTTCTTATCTTCCAGAACTCCCACATCTCAGAAAACCAGCATGCAGCAGAAAAACAACCTGGATGCTGGCCACGTCTCAAGAGCTGAGCCAGGCTTTAGTTCCTGCCCTAGAATTTCCTGACCGGGGAGTCAAAATTCCACACTTAAGCCATACTGTCACTTAGATGGGTTCCATTGTGATGGTCTGTCTACAAACTAAGATTTTCTGAATAGGTCCTTGTTCCATTTGGCGATTTCCTAAGGCAGTCTTATCAGTGCTCTGATGTATAGTAACCTGATAAGTCTTTATTTAGAACCCATATATCATTCCTTAACCTTTGAGGCGGGCTTCAGGAAGGCTGCAAGCAGCCAAGTCTTTCCCACTCGAGCAATGATGAAGCGTTCACCACTATTTGACACAAATTAATCAGGTACCGTTTTGGCAGAGACTCAGGTCTCAGGATTTAGTAAGGTCTCTCAACAGTGACGTCAGACTCTGGAGCACTATCCACTTATCCCTGGGAAGGTTCGAACTCTTGCAAATGTAGGTGTATGTGTAAGTCTATATCTCACATACACACAAAATCAGCATCTAATACAATTATGTTGGTTTAAATCAATGTATTTTTTCTAAGTTTTTAAAAATTGAAATACAATTGATTTACAATATTGTGTTAAATCAATATGTGTCTTAAGAAGAAATTCTTATATCAGGACATAAAAGAAGTGAAATCTCCAAAAGTCAAACTTTATCAAAAAAAAAAAAAAAAACTTTTTATAATTCCTTTTTCTCATACCTAAACTAATTGCATCTTCAGTTCAGTTCAGTTCAGTCACTCAGTCATGTCCGACTCTTTGCAATCCCATGAATCGCAGCTTGCCAGGCCTCCCTGTCCATCACCAACTACCGGAGTTTACTCAAACCCATGTCCATTGAGTCGGTGATGCCATCCAGCCATCTCATCTTCTGTTGTCCCCTTCTCCTCCTGCCCCCAATCACTCCCAGCATCAGGGTCTTTTCCAATGCATCTTAAGTGTCTATAAATGATTGATGTTCAGAAGTGCTGTGGTCAACATTTTTTGGTGTGGTTTGGCAGAATAAATCCATGTCAGAAATGTATAGAGACACAAACAACTTATTACTTGAAAATCATGGTATAAAATAAAAAGTTGTCAGATGAACACTGCAAACAGTTTTCTGATCCAAAACTCAGTCTGAATCGGGTACCCTGATGGAGCCTACAGAGGGAAGCCTATCAGGGCTTTTCCAGGATGTTAGATTCCACTGTGAGACAACTCACTGGAAGTACGTTTTGAGAGGCATTCATTTTCATTCATTTGAGTTTGGTAATGAGCAGTATTCTGCTTAGAAGAAATGGCCTTTGAACTTGGCCTTGAAGGACAAGTGGTCACCTTGCAGGCTACATGTGATGGGGGAAGACCAGGTTGCTTAGCAGAGTGTGTAGAGACACATGATTCCTCACACATGGAGGAAAGCAACAGCACCATATACAAATGTGAATCCCAGAGGGACTAAAAACCCAAGTGTGAATGGCCAAACTAGATGTAAAGCCTGTTACTACTACTATTGGGCTTCCCAGGTGGCACTGGTGATAAAGAATCTGCTTGCTAATGCAGGAGATGCAGGTTCGATCCCTGGGTCTGGGCCGGGAAGATCCTCTTGAGTAGGAAATGGCAGCCCCCTCCAGTATTCTTGCCCGGGAAACCCCATGAACAGAGAAGCCTGGCGGGCTACAGTCCCTGGGGCCGCAAGGAGTCAGACATGACTGAAGGACTGAGCACACACAATACTTCTATTAATAATTAAAATATTAATGATGGTTATAGCAGCGTAGGTGTGGAATTCCTTATCCTAAAAACACAAAGCACAAGGTAAATATAATTTTGTCAAAATTAGGAGTTTCTAGTCAACAAAGATCAAAATCAGCACATTTTAAAACGTCTTTGCAATAGCAAAGACTAACAAAGGACAGGCGGAGAAAATACAGGAGGGATTCAGAAACGAAACTCAAAAGGCTTAGAAGCACATGGAGAGACTCTAACTCAGAAGTAATTGGAAAACATCAAAATCGGCAGCAGTGATCTTTGACTTTAAACACATGAGACCGGGGATGAGGGAAATGATGATGCTCTGGTCCCCTCTGTACCGTGTAACCAAGAAATGAGGCCAGCGGCAAGATCAAGAGCATGCAGACTGAGCAGTCTCCTTCGGGATGAAACTGGGATGCTCAGATAGTTTTGGAGATGATCACCTTCGCCTGGTCTGTGGCCACAGGGAATTGCCTACCTCCTGGGTGTCTTAGTTCAGTTCAGTCGCTCAGTCATGTCCGATTCTCCGAGACCCCATGAACCGCAGCACACCAGGCCTCCCTGTCCATCACCAACTCCCGGAGCTTGCTCAGATTCATGTCTATCGAGTTGGTGATGCCATCCAACCATATCATCCTCTGTCATTCCCTTCTCCTCCTGCCTTCTTCAATCTTTCCCAGCATCAGGATCTTTTCTGAGTCAGTGCTTCGTATCAGGTGGCCAAAGTGTTGGAGCTTCAGCATCAGTCCTTCCAATGAATATTCAGGACTGATTTCCTTTAGGAATGACTAGGTGTTCATAGTGCAAATGAAAAAGTAGCAAGCAGGCATGTTCTCAATGGCCCTGAGTGGTTAGACATACACATATTTAAAGTTTGGATTAAAATGCACTTGCTGTTTAGTTGCCAAGTTGTGTCCAACTCTTTGCAATCCCATGGACTGCAGCATGCTAGGCTCCTCTGTCCTCCACTGTCTCCCTGAGTTTGCTCATATTCATGTCCATTGAGTCAGTGATGCTATCGAACCATTTCATCTTCTGCCACCTGCTTCTCTTTTTGCCTTCAGTCTTTCTCAGCATCAGGGTCTTTTCCATTGAGTCGGCTCTTTGCATCAGGTGGCCAACATTTTGGAGCTTCACCTTCAGCATCAATACTGAATTCTATCAAAAGTTCTGAAGGGCTGACACAGTGCAGGAGGCATCCCACTTGTCATTTTTACGCAGCATCTTGAGATCTCTCTGGCCCCTCTCAATCTTTTTTGTTTACTTGAAGTACATGAATTATACAGATTTTAAGACTGGTTCTACTCAGCTATGAAACTTGACTTCCTCTAGCTGCCAATGTCCAGGCTAGGCCATTTCTAGTGATGCATGTAGCAAGACGTCACATTTCATTGTAACGTTCACACATGCTGTCGATCATCCTGATCAATTGGATGCATGCTCTTTCCTTCTTCTCTGGCCACTGCTGATGAGTTCTGTTACTTCTCAGCTCATTTTCCTATTGGGGGTGAAGGACAGAATCTGCCCTGACTCTCTGGCCCAGGTGAGTGATGATGTTTACTTAAATGATGTGTTCTAGTGACTTAAGTGCTCTAAGAGTAGAGGGTGTAAAGCTTCTCCCAAATTCCACGTGATTCTCATTATTTAAATATTTAACACATATTGACCCAATACATACTTACAAATTATAGTATACATCTCCAGCCAAACAAATGTTGCACTAGCTTCAGTTTTTCTCAGTGCACTAGCAGCTTGGATGCTGTGAATAATCAAAAAAGTTTTTGCTGGGGGTTGTCTAATGTCTTGCTAATATTAGATCAAACATTGTTACAAATATTGCTGATATGAATTTAGAAATTGAAAGTAAGATTTCTCAGGTGGCTTTAGTGATAAAGAACCGGCCTGCCAATGTAGGAGACTTGAGAGACTGGGTCAGGAAGATCCCCTCGAAGACATGGAAATCCAGTACAGAATTCAAGCCTGGAGAATCCCACGGACAGAGGAGCCCAGCAGGCTACAGTCCATGGGGTCACAAAGAGTCAGACACGACTAAAGTGACTTAAGCTTGCAATAGAAAAGGAGGATTGCCATGGCATCCATGCCTTAGTGAATTCATCTTGGGGAGCTGACTGGAGACTAGTCAGTGTTGGGTTGAACCTGGTGAATTGCATGTGAATTACAAGCTGTAAACACACTGTGAATGCCAGATCAAGTAGCATTATGTTGACTCAAACATAGTGGAAATGGATGCAAATAGAAAACCAGCTTCTTCCCCAGACATAATTTGGGAAGGCCTGGTCATTCTATACATGTGGTCAGGGGAAAGGCTCACTGTGCTAAAGAAAAACCCACTTTCCCACGGGTTTGACCTTACCTTGTCTTTGGAACATAGCTGGTTCTTAAACCAGATGGGTTATGGAATAAGATTTGAGGTTAAAAGCTTATGAAAATTAAAACCCACCTGAAAGTCAATGGATAGTCCTATTGATTTTTATAGATTTTTCAGAGAAAAGGGAACTTTTACAAATAGAGGAATGCAGCCCAGCACCCAATTATGAAAATAAGGTCCATTCTGGCACTAAAATTTTGTGACTTTTACGTCAAGCATAAAACATATATAAGGCTGAATGAATATAGCAGAATGAGTTAGCATGTAAAAAGAGTCGGGCTATTTCTGCTTTTATGACTGATGCTGTAGCTATGGAATAGGAGAGAGTGAGAGCTGAGACCTCCCTCTCACACTCTTTATGCAACTTGTTCCAGTCACTTTCATTCCATGAGGGTTTCATCATCTGCAATATGTGGGGAATGCCCTCACACACGGATCCTGTAATGCGACCAAGCCCTTAACATGTACTCAATGAGAAGGAGTTTTGCAAGTCACACATATTTTCACTTTTATGTAATTAATGTTTCTTTCTATCTACATTTCAACAAGGAACATTTTAAGGACAGGATGTCAGAGCCTCAAATTTTTCAAGAAGCTACTTATCTTAGAAACACCCGAATATTCTGGTGTCTTAAGCTCAACTCAATCTTGAGAAAAAATTAGATCAGCCCTGGCAAGTCACACATCTTAATTATCAGCATAACAGGAAAGAGATTTGAGAGTGAGTTGCATCAAAACAAATCTTCATATGTGTTTATGTATGTGTGTATTTATGTTTGAAAGCCTGTGCACATGTGGGTATGTGTGAGCATGTTAAAACCAGAGGCAACTTCTATGTACATACATTGTTGTGAAACTAGGAATGACAACTAAAAGAAAAATACATCCTCTTAGAAAATACTTTTGTCCACAATTCACAACCACAGCAACAATTAGGCTCTGGGCTTTTGTTTTGTTTTTGTAAATTGAAGTCTAGTTGGTTTACAATATTACGCTAGTTCCAGAGGTACTGCAAAATTATTCTGATATCTACCTATCTATGTATGTATCTTATCTATATGCTTTTTCAGAGTCTTCTCCATTATAGGTTATCACAAGAAATTGAGTATAGTTCCCTGTGCTATACAGTAAAGCCTTGTTGTCTATCTATTCTATACGCAGTAGCTTATATCTGCTAATGTCACACGTGTGTGTATGTGTGTATGTGCCTCTCAGTCATGTCTGGCTCTTTGTGACCCCGCAGACCGTGATCCCAGGCTCCCCTGTGCGTAGGATTCTCCAGGCAAGCATACTGGAATGAGTCATCATTCCTTATCCAGGGGATCTTCCCAACCCAGGGATCAAACCCATGTCTCCTGCCTTGGTAGGTGGTTTCTTCACCACTAGATAACTCCACATTCCTCACTTGTTCTTGCCCACTCCCTTTCTCCTTCAGTTACCATATTCTTGTTCCCTGTATCTGTGAGTCTGCTTCTGTCCTGGTTTTGACATGTCAGAGGTTCAAACAATGTCATTGTTTGTGTTAGAGCTTTAGCATCAACACTGAGTGCACTGCACACTGAGCAATAACCTTCCATGGAGAAATTTCTAATTTTGGTCTTTATATTAGTATCCAAGGCCTCATAAGGCTGTGAGAAAGAGAGATAATAAAAATAATGCGGAGTGTTTAAGATTATATATTTCCCAGTTCTTACATATTTATATTCTCCTAACTTTCCATCAACACACTTGACAATACACCCTTGACTATACTTTTGTAGAGATTCTGCCACAAATGAAACTTACAGGTTCATTGAAGGAATACTGCATCTTTATCCCACAGCACCTCAGCGTGAATTAGGTAGGGCAAATACGCAGACTGGGTTCCACCAGGTAATGACTCCAATTAATAATTAATAAGAGAAGGGATTTAACAATCATAAGAGGTGAAGCTTGTTAGGTTTGTTGGATAGAAAGCTTCAGGTCATTCTGAGTAAACCTAGACAAAGAAACAAATCAAATTAAACAAAGAGATCCTTTTGTGGGTTGAAACTCTCCTCCTTCCTTTTGTGTATACAAATTATATTGATTCATGGAGTTTCTAAGTCTCAAGTTGCTCTCCACAATCATTGTCTCCAACTCCTTTAAAGGCAGAAAGCATTATTTTTCTCATTTCACTCACTCAACACTTCACTACTTGCTTTCATTTCTCAAGAAATCTTTTACTTGTGTTTGGTTTTTCTTTGTAACGCAGGAGTCTCTGGAGACCTGGGTTCCATCCCTGGGTGGAGCAGATCCCCTGGTGGAGGAAATGGCAACCCACTCCAGTATTCTTGCCTGGGAAGTTCCATGGACAGAGGAGGCCAGTGGGCTACAGTCCACAGGGTCACAAAGAGTCAGACACGACCGAGCTATTGAACACACACACTCATTGCTAATATTTCTCTGCGGAAGAATGTTGGGTAAGGCTTTTGTTTCTTCCACAGAGAAAATGGAGTCTCTGACATATGGTAGATGTACATAAAATTAATATTGTGAAGAAAAAAAAATCTGTCGCACTAGAATATACTCTGTATTCAGTCCCAGAAGTTTGCTAATTATCACTTTGCCTGTAATATTTTTATGTATATGCATGTATAGGGTGGAAACAAAATTCCCAAGTCTTACTGGTATATATATATACAGAGATTCCCTTGTGGCTCAGCTGGTAAAGAATCTGCCTGCAATGCAGGAGACCTGGGTTCTATCCCTGGATTGGGAAGATCCCCTGGAGAAGGGAAAAGGCTGCCCACTCCAGTGTTCTGGCCTGGAGGATTCCAGGAAAGTTCATGGAGCTGCAGAGACTCAGACATGATTGAGCGGCTCTCACTTCATTGGTATATAATTTGAATGTACAGATTTAACAAGGAAAACTCAGTTTTACTGACTATCTTGAACAACTGCCAAAAGCCAAACATCAACAATTTTTCGTTATTACCAAAAATATACAGACAATGTCAGTTGCATAAAACTATTGAAGAATGATAGTCATTTGCCAGGTTTTACCACCTGGCCTAGCAAACTCCCAGCTAGTTCTAAGCAGTGACAGAACAGCAGCATATTTTTCATTTATCTTTGAAAGATAATTTCTCATGGAATAGAAAATGGGATTAAGCCTACTACTATTGAATGTTGGGAAGTATGAGGTATTATATTTGATTCCCAGCTCGATTAATCTCTAATCCATCGCTACCTGCAGATCACAGTCCAGATCAAGAGATAGAATATTTAGATCTAGAAGAGTATGATGTTTCTGCCCAAGGGCTACATTTTTGTTTTTCGTTTTGTTTTTTTTTTTTTTGGAAAATAACGCAAAGGAAAAAAAATGCTTTGATAATCTGCAACTCCTATGGGAAAACTGTATCTAAATACAATGCTAAAAGAACATACAGACTAGTCCCCAAAATATTCAGGTGCATTTAGCATTCACTCATCCATTCAATATTAATGTATTTGGCTTCCCAGCTATTGCTAGTGGTAAAGAATATGCCTGCCAATGCAGGAGACAAAACAGACACAGGTTCAATCCTTGGGTTGGGAAGATCCTCTGGAGTAGGAAATTGCGCCCCACTCCAGTATTCTTGCCTGGAAAATTCCATGGACAGAGGAGGCTGGGGGCTACAGTCCACAGGGTCTCAAAGAGTCAGGCACGACTGAGCTCAGGCAGAAAAGCAACAAATCCTTGTGTTTATAGTTTAAGTAAAATGACTTAGAACCTTAGAGGTATCTGTTTAGTTGGCTATCTTTCCCTCACATTTGAAAGAGTCTGAGAAACAAAGGAAAATAGAGCCTATATTTTCTTTGATTTTTATTAGATAACTATTTTCTGAATGTTTTCAAAAGTAACCTTTTAACAGTAAAAGTTTATAAAATATATATCTACCTCACACATGTTAAAAAAAAAAGCTATCACAACAAATGTTGGTCATCATGTTCTATGGCACACACAAGACTAGGCAAAACTTCAAAGTCGCATAGTACTTTCAGCTGCTTTAAAATTCCCAAAAGTAGAATATTCCCTATCCTATTCTGTGTTAAAAACAAAAAGCAAAAATCACTGAAAATTATGATTTAGCTGTCATGAAACACATTCTCTCTACTGAAATGTCTTCTGCATCCAAAATGAGGCCATTTTACCCATTAGTGGAGAAAAGTCCATTTTGCACCCCCCTGCCTTTTTTGCTAATCTCGGTGAAATAATACAGATCTTGGCCCACAGCACTTCCTGCGGCTTATTAACCAGCTGGACCTCAAGCCACCATTAGTTCCCAGGAAACTCTTTGCCTTGATCATTATTGTATAATTAAGACCATTTTGTGTTCCTTTAATGTAACATATCAATTATTGAGGAGAAATATAATACTCGAAAAAATGATGACATTGCTTTGTACCAAAAAGCAGCAAGTGAGCCATCCTAGGAGTTTTTAAATAACTGTCCCTCAAGAGAAAACTGACATCCAGAGTAAGTTGCTAAAGATCTTATTCCAATGCTCCTACTTGTAGATAATTTGGCAAAATGGACAAATAAAGAACCCAACCAAGAAGACACTTGTGTTCAAATAAATGATACAGAAAAAGTCCGGTCCTTTGGACTGCAAACTGCACTGTATGAACAGGGGCTCCAAATCTAAGCAAGCAGTGAGCTGAAAGCAGTGAGCCAAAGATAAGTATTGAGCTCTTTGGGTTCCAAAAAAAAAAAAAAAAAAAAAGACTCCTCTCTTCTCTTATTCCTTCTCCACTATTATCAATGGACTTATTTTGCACTAAAAAGATGAGCAAAAGGGATCCTATTTACTCACTCACATAGTGTACAACAATTTCAACCATAAATCAGAGGAAGTCAGAGACCAAGAGTCTAAAATATAGGTGACTTAATCAACTTTGATAATAGGAAGATAGGAAGTAAGGGATGAATTTCTAACAGAGGAAGTGCTTCTGAGAGTTGTTATTGTAACAGGCCCTGCTCCACAAAACAGGTCTCATAAGGGCCAGAAGAGGTAGCATTGCTCAGTGAGTAAGGGGGAAAAAGTTGGGAAAAGCAACTAAAATGATTCTTTTCCTCACAAAGGGAGGGGGAAACTTCAAATGAAGAGTCTTGACAAACTGTTACCTGACAAGGCAGCCCAGGTGGCGCCAGTGGTAAAGAACACAGCTAAAAAATAATAATAATAAAAAAAAAAAAAAAGAAGAAGAACACAGCTGCCTGCACAGGAGATGTTAGAGACCCAGGTTCACTTCCTGGGTTGGGAAGATCCCCTGGAGGAGGGTATGGCAGCCCACTCCAGTATCCTTGCCTGGGAACTTTCACGGACAGAGGAGCTTGTCGGGCTACAGTCCATGGGGTCACACAGAGTTGGAGATAACTGCAAACCACACGTTCATGCTATTTTTTGGTCAATAGCCCATCTGAAACTGTTTCAGTGTTACTATGCTCTGAAAAGGACCTGATAGTTATACTTTACATGCGACTTTATTCATTTACTTTGCAAATTCACAGCATGTGTCCCTCAAAACTTGTGTGCCCCGTGAGTCAGCAAAGCCTAGTCCCAGGTGTGACAGTCAGGAAGCTTTCCTGCTGTGGTTCCATCAGAGCCAAGCAAATCCGCATGGATGATCATGCATTTTTGCCTTTGCCTGTTAGTCTCTTCTGAATGGGGCTCTGAGTTCAGCAGGCAATTAACTTTGTCCTCTCAAACTCTAAAATCATCACCTAAATATCCATAGCCTGACTCTTAAGACAGCAGACTAATTGTCCGCAATCATATGCCCCATATAATACCTGATTAGATATATCATCTTGACAGTGCTTACTACTTGATTGAATCATAAATGCTTCTAATCACAATCTCTTCATACTTTCATACTCTTGTCTAACCAGAATAGACAATTTGAGATGTAGCCTCCCTTGTCACCCTATATATTTTAAGCAAATAGTACATAGATAAGATAGTAGATATAAGTAGAAACTCAGATCAATTTTGATATTTATCTATAGATGTAAATTATAGATACCCGCATACATTGTCTAGAGCATACACTTTTTATTATCAGAGGCTTACTAAGGCCTTTTTCAAGGTCCCATGTTATACCACTTTTCTTTTTATTATCAGAGGTTTACAATGGCTTTTTTCCCAAGTTATACCATCTTCTATACCCAGCCTTCTCCTCTGGAAACTTCTTGCTAAACTGTGTTGTCTATTCCTGGTGATTCCATAAATCCTCCTCCTTAAATCAATCTATTCCAGCAGGTTTCCTAGCTCAGACACAGAGCTCATTGCAGCTTACATGTTCAGCTGTATTAAATAGAAAAATAGAAATAAGAGAAATCACCATATTCCTGCAAAAAGACCAATCTATCATGACACCTCGATATTCCGAAGTGGTTCCATCCATTTAACAGGTGAATCGGTCAGAATGTAGAAACTTAAGAATCAGTGACCATTAAAAATGAACTGATGACCTTGAGGCTTTCAAAGTGGTGTCATCTCTTTTATTCCACTGAAAAGTGGCACTAAAATATTTAGATATTTAAAGCTATTTTTACGTGGAGGATGAAGAGGCATCACTTTACCTCTTACATCCTAAGTTTTGAGAGACTTGAAACTAAGTTCTCCATTGTCTCCTCCCAAAAGCTTGTGTGAAAGCTTTTGAACTGAAGAGTAGGGAGAGCTTTAAATAAATTCCCACCAGGAAATGATTTTTAATGGAATTAAACGACATAACGTTTCCTCCCTAAATGACGCACTGATTCTATTTGAGCCCAGAGAGACAGGCCACCATTATGTATATTGATTAGACACTGCAGAAATTTTAGCAGAATTGGAGTTTTTTTTTTAAAAAAGTGAAATATGAGGAGTTGGAGCACACTTCAGTCAGATGTACTTTCCTGAAGATAAAAATGGCTAAGTATTTCTTACACCCCAAACACCATTTATTTTTGTTTTAGTGGTTATCGATTTCATCATCAGTGCTGGTCAGTTACATTACAGCTACCGCTGAGTTATGATAACTCATAAAAGAACCAGAGTGGGGAGATGATGAAGTTTCCAGACAATCAGGGAGGAGCTTTTCACTTAAGCAAATGAGATGGAATTTCCTACGTTTGGTGGCAACATTCTCTTGGGTGTAAGTACTGACTTTCTGATAATCCTAACCCAGCCCTGCTTATTAAGAAGGACAAGTATCATTTGTCATTTTCTTATGTGAAGAAACATAAAAGTTGCTGCTAAAAGCAGATCTTACACTGCAGGGTCATGGATGCTACCAGAAGTCTAACCCTCAGACAGCCAGCAACATACAGTGATCTTTTATTTTATTTATGTATTTATGAATTGCTTTTATTAGAGTATAACTGCTTTACAATGTTGTGTTCATTTCTGCTGCACAAAGAAGTGAATAAGCAATATGCATACATACATCTGCTCCCTTTGGGACCCCCCTCCATCCCACCCGAACTAATTCATCACTGAGCTTCGCTTCCTGTGCTTTATAGAAGGTTCCCACTAGCTAGCTATGTTATGTATCATAGTGTATATATACGTCAGTTTGAAAGAGTATTTAAGAGTCACATGGCCATGCAGAGTTGATGTTTGTCTGCAGGTACCACAGCGGATTCTGACTGAGTTGTCTCCCATGATTGGTTACGGCATCCTAGCACCAGATAATGCTTTGAAATACTCCTCTACCTGAAAAACAGAACAGAGAAGTGACTATTAAGCCTTACCCCCACCAATGCCTGCCACTGTCCTCTCTCAGATCTTTTTTTTAAACTGAAGTATAGTTCATATACAATGTTGTGTTAATTTCTGCTGTACGGCAAAGTGACTCAGACACCTAAATATGCTCTTTCACATTCTTCTCCGTTATATGGTTTATCAGAGGATATAAATCTAGTTCCCTGTGCTACACAGTATCTCCTGGATTTTTGAAGGGACCTATTGTGCTAACAGCTTCCCAGTGCTTTTTGGATCAGTTTCAGACTTCTTGCCTGATCAGGTCCCTGACTTCATCTTGAGCTGCGGTCCTTCACCCCCTGCATCCTCCTCCAGTGTGAGCTTCCTTCCATTCCCTGAGTGGGTCCCACTCCTGATATTTTCCTCTCTGATGTCTCTGGGAATGCCCCCCCAGACCCTGCCCCTAGCAGCCATTTATCCTGAAGATTTCCTTCAGTTCAATCAATAATTCTTGGCGGAGGGAGACTTTCTCTGATCTCTACTTTAAGCCAGTTTCATTGACTTGGGTCTCTTTCCTTCATAATCCTCATCGAAATTGGAATCAAGCAAAGATCTATTACTATGACCATTTTATTGAGAGTCTTTGCCCAGGTAAAGGACTATAAAGTCTCTGTGAAACCTGTTCATTCCGATCATCACTGTAAATTCAGGGTCTGGGAAAGTTATTGTGTGGAATGGCTGGAGAGTCAATCAATACTTGTTCTGTCAAAGAACCAATGGTTGTCCTTATGAGGAAGTAGGGTTTTACACCATTTTAATTATGTATTTTTACATAGGAACTGACTTTATCTCCACAAACAAATTTTAAGTTGTCACACTATGGTTGATTTGTTTCAATAAATGTATTTATTTTCATATTCATAAATACAGTGACTGAATTGATAACCAATAAGTCATAAAGAAGAACAGGGCATACCAAAAGAATGTCTCTCCTTGCCTCTCCACCCAAGGAAAAATACATAGATCAGTTTTTTTAGAAAACAGTATTTCAAATCTGATTTTAAATTATGATTATGATCCTGCTAAAGTGCTAAAGAGAAATCCAAACATATGTGATGTTTTCAAAGCTCCCATACCATAAGCTTAATGTTGGAGAATGTTAACCATCTATTAAATGTTATTGGAATGGCACAGGGTAATAACATTATGAAAGAATAGGCTCATTCTCCCTCTAAATCCTTAATGGAGTCCTAAATAAGTAACTTAAATGAATCTGAAAAAATTAACTTACTTAACCATAAATGTCATATTAGATACTGAGTATATATGAAGGCCTGCAGAAGAATGTAATATATTAAAGAAACACTGGGCTTTATTATTCAAATACTATACTATAAATAAAATTGCAAAATCATTCTTACTTTAGATTTTAGGACAAATCAACAAAAGAAATTAGTCAGGAGTCTGCATGACCCTGAACAGTTTAAATTTAACCTGCTATTTTTCTATTGAAAATACAACTCTATGAGATCTGACAGGCCTGAAGACATATACATTTAAACAGACAAGATCTTGCCATTTGTTTAATCCTTGGGAAAGTTTCAAAACTATTGCTCTTTCAGATTACTTTTAAGTCTGAAGGATTCTATTCAAATCTTGAAATGTCTTTTGACTTCATATTTGAAAACCTGTTCGCATGTGCATTCATGAAGAATAGAGACATGATGAATGCTCTCACCTGAGTTAGAACCAAACCCAGCGCAGGCAGCTGCCCTCAGCTTTGTTATTACAATTTTGGCCTGACATGCGAGTTGGAAAATGTTGAGAGCATTAAGAGTCTATACCACCCAGCCCCCATCACAGTCAGCAATGACTTTCCTGCCTACAAAAGACATGGAATTGCACATAAGATGATTCAGGCTTATGCATCGTCAGCCATTGCTTGATTACTTTCTAAAACCTCCATAGACTTCCCAGCGCCTGATACATTTTGAGAAACTGTCTGACAGTTCAAAGTGGTCAAAAACCCTGTGCCCAGCATTCCTTGCTGTTTAGTTACTCCTCCTGTACTCAGACATATTTCAAAAGAATGAACAAACAGCATTTTTTTTTAAAGTTCCTTTTCAAAGTTGAAATTTTCTATGTCAAAATGTCTTACTGAACTTTCCCATATACAAATCTAAAGGCATATGATTATTTAGACTGACATTAGACACATTCTTTTTAGATAACTAAACTATAATCTAGAAGCAGCGTCTCACCAGGGGTTCAAATTCTGTCTTCAATAAGTTGCACCCTCCCATCAAAAGTCAAGGCTTACTTCTCAAAGTCAATAGGAAGTTTGTGTGTGAGCAGAACAGTGATTTTCATCCTTACAAGTTTTCTTTCCAAAGAGGAAAAAAGTGTAATTAATCAATACAAAATTCAGCACCAATGGAAGAAATGTATGCTCATGGAAAGCAGTGTTTTCAGAACCCCTGTTTAATCCATACAAGGAAAGAAAAGAAACTTCTCTGAGATGATCTTGAAGGTTCTTTGCATTCCTAGAATGTTATGGGGGCTGTAATCTCTTTTCCATAGACCCCAGGTCCAGAAGGTTTTTATTCCTAGAACTATGTTATAGCCTCTTTAAAACCAGATTTGGAGGGATGGTATATGAAATTTTTTTTCAATGAATCCTTAGCTAGCTTTAAATTTTACACGTATAATTTTTCCTATCTTAGATATTTTATACACAAATGGAATTTATTTCCACACATTTGGCTGCCTTATTTCTGCACAGAATTATTACTGGTGTGATTTTTAAGAGAACCATTGCGTTAAAAAGGCTATTTATAAAAAAATTTTCCTTTACGTGCTCAAGAAGAAAAGGGTATTAACCAACCATATTGACTTATTACTCCAGACACTTTCCCTGTAATCTGGCTGTTCACACAGAGAGCAAAGAACAAAATTTTAAGTTTATTTAAAACTAGCTAAAGAACACTGAAACTTTAAATCAAATGATCAAATATTAATGATATACAAATTAGTATATGGAAAGCCCCAATGAAATTTAGGGAGCCTCCATTAATGAAAAAAACTGAAAAAAAAAAAAAAAAAAAAAAAACAGAGACCGACAGGAAACAGAGCAAATTTAATGAACTTGAGTTGGTTGATAAAATCTTGAACCATGTATACTAGTTTAATATGTGATGTATTCTTTATACTAATGTGGCAAACTGATGTAGTAGTACCTAATCTCTCCAGAACTTTTATACTTCAATCTAAATCACTTTGTAATAAAGAAAAGCTATTATTACACTAAGAAAAATTTGGAAATTATGACTGAAATGAAACCAATTTGCCCATTTCAATATGACCCTTTAAAGGATGATTATTATTTAGCCATTTGATTAACAATAACAATAAAATTATTTGTAAAAATTTCACAAATATCCAAAAATCCTCATTAATATGTCTGTTTATACTGCACAAAATGTTCAAATATTTCTTTTATCAGTGTATTTTCTCCTGGTTAAAAACACTCCAAAATAGCCGATGTTTATTTTTCATTCAGCAAATATTGTTTAAGTACTAATTATATACCATAAAACATATTAGGAATGCCAAATTTAAAAAAAATGCTAAGGTGCTAGTTTTGATAAAAATTAGGTGAAAAAAAATATTTTGCTGTGTGCTGTTGAGTTTATGTGGCAATATTTGTAGTAAAGAAGTAACGAGACTATACATTGATGCAAATGATTTTCACAGCATTTGTATGTGTGGGTAGAGAATGTGGTAGATTGATACGTGAACCAATAAACAAACATGGTTAATGATCATTAAGGATGCCTTGTCTTGAGGAAAAAATGTAAACATTAATAACCACTGAGAGTCATTTAAGGAGGGCATGCAGCCCACTCCCATATTCTTGCCTGGAGAATCCAGCGGGCAGAGGAGCCCGTGGGCTGCTGTCCGCAGGGTCACAAAGTGTACGTGGAAACACTAGTCATTAAAGGGAAAGAGTCTAAATATATATATAGACATAAAATATATTACCTGCACAGAGAGATCCTCCTAAGTATAGACAAGCATTTAATGCAATAATATCATTCTTTACTTTCAGAGACTAAGATTATATTTGGATTAGTAACGTTGAATTTGTTTTTTTAAAAATACTTCTCAACTTAAGAAAAAACACAGCTTTTGAGCAAAGGCCAAGCTGACAGGCCTCTTTAAAAAAAAAAAAAAAGTCAGCATGACAAGTAGAAGCTAAAGGGTCCTGAGATTTTTCTAATGAAGCATGACTTGAATCACTCTTAAAGCTTTTACAATGTGCAATAAGACAATTTTGCTGACACCTTCCCTTAAAATGAAAGAGTACAAACTTACATAATAAGAGTGAATCTACTTTTACATATTAGGTGATTGGCAAATAACAGTGTTCCCAAAATACAAGTAATAAAAAATATTATTATTATTATGGTTTTCTTCTCCCTCTAACTTCTAATCATGTTGAGGAATGTTTTCTGTTTGGCTTTGGAGTTGGTAACACAATATTAGCATTTTCTTAAATATTAAAAGTATTTTTTAAAGTGTTCTTATGCCTTTCTTCAACGTTTTAATGTTTCATATTCCTTTTTCAGGGTAAAATGTCTGTGGACTTTAAAAGTCAAGAGCTACAGATAAATGTGTGTGTATATATATATATATGCATATATATTTATATAAAAATCTCAGTTTTAAGCATATCTTTTCACAGGTTGTTTTGGCTGCTGGCATTTATGTTTGCTTTCTGCCTGAAATAATTGCTTCTTATTTAAAACCCTTTCAATTTATAAATTGAAATACTGGATTACTGTTCACAATGACAGTTTGGAAATCTCTTCAAGAGATGCACATATTTCTATTTTTTTTCAACCTTGAAAGAAAACGAGTTCGAGCATGCCGTGGTAGGTATTTCTGCAATAACCAGGTTGTCTCTGAAACTGCACACTTTTAACACTGTCTTTCAAAAAGAAATGTCATTTGAGAAAGAATGGTCAAGCCAGTCTCTCCCAGACACAAGCTATTTCTTCCCCAGGGCAGAACTTCCCAATTATCCTTTTCTGTCATCATCACCTTCTTCATGTCTGGGCTCATCAACATTTCAGTGAAGTTACCATGCTTCAAAGTCCCTGGGAAAATCTGGACCCCCCACAGAGGTGATCGTCTCACACAGACCCACAAAACCCTATGACAGCAGGAGAGATCGAATATTTCAGAGAGAAAAGGGGCGTGTTTATCTAGATAGGTGGCCTACATGTCTGATAAGATTAGGAAAACTTTCTTAAGCACAAAATAAAACTTGCTTGAATATGGCAAGCAAGCAAAATACAAAAATATCTGCCCAGGACCAAATGGAATGGTGGCCAATAAGAAACTTAAAGGGTCCATTATGAATACCAAATATCAGCTTTATGTTAAACAAGTTAACTTATTCACCTACTTGATTGGCAACATTTCCATAGATTGATGACATCAGTGACAGGAAAATGAACTCTTAAAATAGTATTGATGGGCAGGAGGATAGCTTTTTTTAAGTCAGATTAACACTATCTGTCACAATGAAGATATGCATCACCTTTGACCCAGCAATTTCACTATAAATTCTACTTTAAGGGGTCTGTCCTACAGAAATACTGGCTTTTTACAAACAAACAAATAAATATATGTCCAGGGATGCTCAGTACAGTGTAGTTTACTAATCAAAAATTGAAGGAGAATTCTAGATTAACAGAAAAATGCTTAAATCAATGATAGAAAATGTCTTAAAGGAAATTCACGGAGTAAAAAGAAACACATATGTACTGATTGGAAAAACATTCATTGTAAGTAAACCAAAAAAGCACATTGCAAAGTCATTTTTATTTGGGAAAAAACAACAAAAATGTATATTTCTGTAAGCATAAAATAGAGTTTGGGATTAACATATACACACTATATAAAACAAACAAGGACCTACTATACAACAGAGAACCAGTCAATATTTTGTAATAACCTATAAGGAAAAACAATAAATATACATGAAACACTGTGTTGTACACTCCAAACTAACATTTTAAATCAGCTACACTTCAATAAAATGAAAATAAAATAAAAAAAATAAGATCTAGAAGAATATAAAATATTTTGAAGGTGACTACAGAGCTAGGGTAGAAAGACAGAAAAGAAAAAGAAATTTCATTTATCTCACATTCATTAAAAGATAAAAGTGGGATTAAGAAAAAAAATCAACTATAAACAGATATAATTTTTTCTTGAAATGCACACAAAAAGTTTCTATTTCACAGACCAAGGTATCATTTATACTACATTTATTTTTTAAAACACCTAAGTTTCATGAACTGCCGTTCATCATGAAATGGAACAGCAGAAAGAACTTTAAATGCAAAGTGTTAGACTTCAATTTTGTTTTAGGCAACTGTGGAAGTGACTCTTTTGTATATTTGTATAAGACAATAAATGTGTACCCTACAGCCAAGGAGACTATATAAATTTTCTCCTGGCATGGCTACTATTTTCAGCAATGTTCAAGAGGTATTTTATCTTCACTGTGTGTATATATACATCTTAAACATTCATTAACATTAGCATTTATTTTGGTCCCTATGCGTGTGTGTGGTGCTTTTATTTAATAATGTTAGTTAACATTTCCTTCTTTTTTTTTTTGGTAAATAATGACAGTATAATTCGAAAAGTTTGGCCCAGTTCCCAGACTTAGGTCGAGCTAATACGTGAATACATTTAGTCCGGTTTACTTTTTAATTGGACTTTGATGTTAAATGACTTTGTTTGGAAGAATATTACTCATCATACAAGTTCTAAAATTGATTCTGGAAAAGACAAAAGCCTGGTTTCCTTTTCAACTTTATCTGTAATAAGAAGGTGGATCTAACTCAGAAACCCCAATTTATAACATATGTATTCTGGATAACATGGGAGGCTTAAAATTTTCTTGGACATGAGTAATTTTTATCTAGCTTAGTCTTGGTGACATGAAATCATGTTTTTGTTTGTTACTTATGCCTGTCTCAGAACTTTAGAAAAAGGAAAAGTAAGCAACCACAAGAATTACAAATTTACAATGTCTGAAAACAACCCCAGTCTCTTTCTCCTAATATTTATGATTTGGTCATATCTTGAAACATCATCTTCTTTATATCAGACATGAAGTCAAAAATCTTAGGGTTCCTGCTGACTCTTGGCTGTTTACTTTTATTTTTTATAATTTCACAGTGGAAAAAAAAAGTCACTATTTTTTCTAATTTCTCCTGTTCAGTCCTCTGTAACTTTTAACATGAATTAGTTTCCTAATTGTCTCTTGCAATTCACTTTCTGTCCTCTCCAATCCCTTATTTATTTTGAAGCCAATACAACCTTGATCATAATATTTGTTTCCTTTTAATTGTTCCTCTTTTCTACTAAGTCAAGTTCAAGAGAACATTTAGGTGTCTTTACTATCATTCTGTCTAAACCTAAAAATTACTTCAAGTGATTTTTAAAGATACTAATCTTTGGACCATATGCAAGAAATTTCAATACAGTATGTTGGGAATGGACATGTGTCCCAAATTTCTAACACAATTTATGGTGATTTAGTGGCAGTAAAAACACCCCATGGGTAATCTAGTACACTAGCTGGCTAATAACAGGGGTGCATATATTAACATATTTATGGATCAAATGAATCACTGGTGCTTTGTGTGACTAGCTCCTTCTCAACAAAGACCATTCTGGTCACCTGAACACCAGCCTTCCTCACTTCAGGACCTTTAAAAATATTCATCATAGAACTTAAAAGTATAAAATTATCTTAATGTGCTTGATTTAAAAAAAGAACATTTCAGCCACATAGACGGTAATCTCCATGAGAGCAGTTCAGTTCAGCCTCTCAGGCGTGTCCAACTCTTTGCAACTCCATGGACTGCAGCACGCTAGACCTCCCTGTCCAACACCAACTCCTTGCTCAAACTCATGTCCATCCCATCAGTGATGCCATCCAACTATCTCATCCTCCATCATCCCCTTCTCCTCCCACCTTCAATCTTTCCCAGCATTAAGGCCTTTCCTAATGAGTCAGTTTTTTGTATCAGGTGGCCAAAATATTGGAGCTTCAGCTTCAGTATCAGTCCTTGCAATGAATATCCAGGACTGACCTCCTTTACAACCCCACGAATAGTATGAAAGCAGAACCCATGTTTTGTTCACTACAGAATCTCGGTGCCCAAGTCAGTTCTCAGGAAACATTTGTGAATGGAGGGGTGAGTCCCAGGACAACTTTAAACAAAGCAGACAGATGAGGGGTAACTACAAGGATGCTCTCAAGTGTTCTGCTATCTCATCTCAAAGTCCGGTGGCATTTTGTAGGGTCCAGCAGCTTTTAGGATTCTCCAGATCAATACACAGGCTGGCAGACCTTTCAACTCAAAGTGCTTGGTAGCATATCACAGGGTAGATTTAGCATTTCTACCCTCTAGGTTCCAAAAGAGCCCAACTTGGCTCTGGAAAAGTACTATGAAGCAGAGCATTCTACAGTGATGGAAGTGATCCATGTCTGTACTGTCCAATATGGTACCCAGGCAGTTGTGGCTATTAAGCTCTGCCAGTACTGCTCAGGAACTGAATAACCTAATTTAAATAGACAGGTACTGTTAGGAGCGGCCATAATGGACAGTGTACCTCTAGAGTTATTCTTCCCTCATCATAGTCATATCTTATGATACTACTAACCCAAGAGACTGGCCATGGCTCCTATTATGTTTAGGTGGCTGACTTCCTGTAAAACACATTCCATTAACCAGTTCCACATTCTGTGAACCTTAGAACAAGATTCGTTCTGTTGGATAAGGCTCCAGTCCACACGGACACCTGTTTTGTCTCCCCGCCCCACCCGTCCACGTCTGTTAGTAAGATGCTAACTGGGATGTATGAAACCATACATAGATGTCCCGCTGCTGTGTCTGCAGTTCCTACTAAACTCTAAGTTGTGAACAATATAAACCCATCCAGTCAGAAAACAATCTCTTGCTTACAAAATCTGTAGACTTCATCTTTCCTGGTTTTTCCTTATTTCTCACAGATACATAGTCTAAATGTTGGCATCAGGTGTGACAAGCTATCACTTGAAAATTTTAGAAACCTGGAAAAGACACATCACCACTGTCTTGAATGTAGGGACTAAATAATCAAACAGCTTTAAGTGACAATGGCTAATACTCATATACTACTTTACCATTCGCAGGGGGATTGACCACAACATACTGACCTTGAGACTGTTTTCCAGTTTAAGGTTTTTGGATACATCAGATACTATATTATTTTCACCAGCATGCCTAAATTCATCCTAAAATATGTATCTGCAACTGCAAATCATTGGGATAAAACATGAAAACAATTAACTGTGTAGCAATTCCTAAGTAAAAAGTGCTTGGCTCAAAAGATTCCAAGCATTAAGACTGTTGACATTTGAATGAATATTAGTTTGAAAGAAGAGTCAAAGATGAAGTCATGAACAGCATTTCCTTTCCTTAAGAATTACTAGAAAACCAGAAATCAGGATGAATGTATGATTATCACATATAGACATAGATCAAAATAATCAACTATTATACATCAGTGTTCTGATTGCCTTCATCTTTGTAGTAAGCCATGCCCCAATTTAGTAGCTGAAAGTCAAAGGGAATTATATTTCATGATTCTGAGGGTTAGGGATCTGGATGGGATGTAGCAAGGAAGGTTCATTTCTGCTCACAGTCTGCCTCAGCTGGGAGGACAGGAAGGGCTGGAGAAGGGGATGATGGCTGGGCTTCCCCCTGCTCCCTCCCACTCACATCTTCCTAAAGTCAGCTTGGGGTTCCTCACAGCATGACGGCCTCAGCAGGGTACCAGCATGACTGTCCCAGGAGACAAGGTGCAGAAACCGGCAGAGGAAGAAACCTGTACTCAGCATCTGACATTGTCTCACGTCTGCCATATCCTATGAATCGAAACAGAAGCTGCCCCACGGGTCACCCATGATCAGGAGGAGGAGATTGAGACCCTCACCTCTTCCTGGGAGGAGCATCAGTGTGTATGTGACCACCTTTAATCCACCGCAGACTGAGTTCCATTATGGAAGCTTCCACTTGGCTTGCCTGTACCATTTGTTCAGAGGGATTTGTTTGGCTTTGTACAAACATGAAGGTTATCTTTGTGCTTATTTTTCAGTTAAAAGGGAGAAGCACTAGGTTGTAGATTTTTAAAAAGCAAAAGTTTCACAGTCAGTAGAACCTACAGTGAATTCTGTCATTTATCAGCTCCATGATTATAGTTATAACTAAAATGTGAACCTCAATATTCTCATCTGTGAAAACAGAAAAATGTAATACCTGATGAGATTTGTTAAAAAGATTAGAATGTCACATGTGACATAAATGATACATATTATGTATGCCATTAATGTTTCAATTTTTAAAATCTTTATTTCCTTTTGCAGGACATCAAGTAATTTGTACAAGTATTTTCTTTAATTTTTAATTCAAATGTAAATTGAGTAAAGTACTTCACAGATTTCCCAAGTCCTGGTCTTCTGGGAAAATCTAAAATCTCTTTAAACTCCATTGTTATGTTACTTTTAACTTTCATATTTAGATCCTTGCAAAAATTAAATTATAGTGTGGTAAAACTATACAATAGTTTTGACTTTTTTCTGAGAGTAAAGAGACTTCAATTATTTTGCAAGATACAGATGCTGGTTTTTCCAATTAAAATACAATTTTGATTGCTGGGTGTTAATCATTTACGTGTTGTGAAATATACAAAAGCTTTTTCAAAGTATATAAACCAGTATCTCCCAATGAAAAGCCAAAATTTAAATCCTTTCTCTCAATCTCATGCTTTATTTGTGAAACATTATCTTTAGACAGCAAAAGGACTTTTGTAGGTGTGATTATTTTTAAGATTCTTGATGTGGAGAGAGTAACGTGGATAACCCAGGTGCGGCCAATCTACACAATCTACCACATTACTCCTTAAAAGTAGAAAATTTAAGGAACTTAAGGTAGTGACTTTCCTTTCCCATGAAAAACGCTGGAAAAGAACACCTGGTAAAATTCCTACAGACCCAAACCCAGGCCTATGTCTATAGCTCCTCTTTTAATTATCAACATTTAATTTGGTTAAAATTCCTACAGAGTTATGATATTTTTTTTTCCCCTAGAAGACATGAGTTAATTATGGCTGCTTCATAGAGCGTTTCTAAACTCTCATGGTTAATTTAAAATACCACATGCGACAATAAAGCCTTGTGTTAATTTTCTCTCACAGTCAAACTACCATAAAGTTCATAGTAAAAAAACAAACAAAACAGCACACTCACTCTCTCACAATTCTGTACGTCACAAGTTCCATATAGGCCCCAACAATTAAGTCAAAGGTGTGGGCAGGCTCGCTCCTCCTGGAGGAGAGAGCTTGTTCACTTACTTTCCCAGTTTCTCAAGGCCGCCTGCTCCCTGTGGCTCCCAGCCTCTTCCTCCATCTTGAAAGTCAGCCATGTTGAGTCTCTCACCACCCTTCCGCCATCTTCCCTCTCTCACCACAAGTGGGAAAGGCTCTCTGCTTTTAAGAAAGCATGTGATTAAATTGGCCCCAGCTGGATAACCAGCCTGCCCCTCTCACCTCAAGGTCCTAATATTAACTGTACTTGTAAAATCCTGTATGTTAAGTGATATATCCACAGCTTACAGAGACTCACACCTGGCTGTCTTTGGGGGGCTATTACTCTGCCTACCACAATCCTTGATAGCAAAATCAACACACAGATTTTTCCTTAAGATTTTTATAAATTGAATTTAATTTTTTTGAAAGGTAGAGACAATGTTTGAATGCTACATTTTAGATGTTTAGATATTTGGTTCATTCTAGTTTTAATTTCTGACCAAAATGAATGGTTATTTGAATATCCTTGCTCCTCCAAGTAATTTTATTTACCCTTATTTAGTAGAATAATCTTATTTCAATTAATAGACTATCTTCAGCAACAATAAAAAATTATAAATGTTAGCCAAGGGTAACTGAAATGAAACATATTTATTGTTCAATCAATGCCTCATGGGATGATTTGAGAAGCAAAATAATTAGACACAATTTTCTTTGTAAGGCATGCAGTATGTTAATTTCTTCCACTTAGCCTTTAACAAAGCTAAGATTGTTGGAATGAAAACAAGCTTATTGTCATCTAATAATGGCCATGCCTTGGAACACTGTACCCTCCAGAGACTTGTTCTTAGTTTGTGGCATCATAATAAAATATTATGAAAATAATTGTGAATAAACAGAATGAAGCCAGACATGAAAGGAAGAGAGATCTTGGACTAAATACCTCTGCCATACTAATATTGATCAGTGCACAAATTAATGAATAAGGAGTGTTGGGATAACAGAGGAATGTGTTCCAAATGTATTGGGAAAAAATATATATATATATTCTCATCCAATCAATCCTCACTTTAAAAGCAAGTGTAAAATTAGGGAATGCACCAATATTCTTGCCTGGAAAATCCCATGGACAGAGGATCCTGGCTGTCTACAGTCCACAGTGTTGAAAAGAGTCAGACATGACTGAGCAACTGAGCGTGCATGCATGCACCAAAGTCATTATGCTGCTGTATCTATAGAAATAAGTAGGTAAGACATCTCACATGTATTCAGGTTTATCACCTTGTTTAGATTTTTAAGAGTGGTACCATATAGTTCAATAACATTAGTGCTAGACAGAATCCTGAAGCCAAAATACCTGAAGGGCAAAGTTTTCTTTGAAGTTTTCTTATCATTCACCCTGTCTTAGGTGCATTGTGCTGTGTGCCCTGGCCATATTTCCTATATTTTATCTCACAAACTTTCCCTGCATTAAAGCTAATTATTTTATATCATATTTTTATTAGGACCTTCTGGTATAATGTTGACAATGAGTGAAAAGTAACAGATTTTATAAACTCAATGTTATAAATTACTTTCCAATTATAGTTTTGCTATCCAAAAATAGTGTAGATTTAAATTGATTTTGGGGTAACATTCCTTCTTTCTCTGTCATAGCTTTTAAAAAAGAAAGACTTAACTTTGTAAAGAAGAAAAAATAGCAAACTATGTCTTGTGATGTACAGGGCAACCAATTGAAGGAAATTTTCTCTAATTACCTAATTTATTTTCATCCTATTTCTAAACACTCACAAGTAACATTTACTCTTCTGACAGTTGTGTTTTTCTAGTTTCTGTTAAATGCAAAGAAAACTTCTCCACGTCCCTTTTATCCCACATTGAAAACTATTTTTAAGTTTTCTATTTCCTGGATGAACTCTCATTATTTGTTTTTATTGTAAATTCCAACTGCCATATTTTCACTTGGTTAATCTGTCTGACCATAGTTTGATCCATTTTCTTGTCTGCAGGCTTGACATCTTTCTTTGCTGAATTAACCCTCTTGCTCATTTAGAGATGTTTATTGAGGGAGAGAGTCTGGGGTTGTCTATAAACAGAACAAACTATGCAAGGGAAAATAACCTCTTAAAGATTATCAAAACTCATTTTTAAATACAAACCTGGTATCTCTGTGCACCGTTCTGGCGTGTTATGTTGCTAATGGGAGAAGCCATATATGTGTGATGGCAGGAAATACATGGGGAGTCTCTGTACCTTCCCTTCGCTCTTGCTGAGAGTCTAAAACTGATTTTTTTTTAAGGACTTCCCTCCCTGACAGTACAGCAGTTTGTTACATAGTGAGTAGACTACAGTGTTCTGAATTTCCAAGTTTTTAGGAAATTAAATTTCTATTTGTAGCAATTCTGGTAATTTATCTCAGGTTCCTCCTTCCTTTTGATAATCACCATGGCTAACAAATAAAAGATGCTTTTAATTTAATGCCTTTTTGTTGTTCTCATTTCTAAACCAACCAAAAAAGTATTAAATGGAACATTCATTAATGTTGACTATATTATTTATTAGATGTCCACATTTCCTGGGTAGGGAAGATCCCCTGGAGAAGGAAATGGCTACCCATTCCATCATTCTTGCCTGGAGAATTTCATGGACAGAGAAGCTGGCGGCTACAATCCATGTGGTCACAAAGAGTCAGACACCACTGAGTAACTCAGCACATGAATTATAAAGGCTAGATTTGTTAAAGCAAAATTCGTTAAGAGATACTATCCATATGAAGGTGATAAAGCCAAACAAACATGTAAAATCAGCCAGAAGTTCTTCTACTATAAAATTACTCTGAAAAGTGAATTAAAACAATTACAGGAAGAATGATAGTGGCCTTATCAAATGTGTGGCAGGAGCACTTTATATCTACTAAGGTGAAGGAGGTTATTCTGGAAGAGATGGTATAGGGTATGGAGTAGGTGCCAGTCCTGGGGTAGCAATGATATGAGCACAGGTTTGTAGGATATTTTCAGGCAGACTTCTAGGAAGTGGTCATGCTTTATTATGAAAGACAGGTGAATGGGCTGGAACTTCAAATATTTTTTGCTACTTGCTAGAACATAAAGGAGGGAGTCCTTATTGTCTAAAAGGTAAACTAATGATAAATGAAAATATATTAAAATATTTAATCATAAGTTCATATGTATATAAAATGAACACATAGCAAACAATTTATATCACTAATTAGTGGGAGAAACAATATGTTATAACCATTAAAGGGGAATTTGAAATTGTATTTTAGGTAAAACAGGTCAATTCATAGGGCAGTAATAGGCGCACTTAACTGGACACAATAACTTCACGATTTTTAAAGAAACATATTTGCATTAATATGCTGTTCTTATGACTTACAAAGTTATACCTCAAAAACTTATGAAAGGCAGTGACATCTCGGAGGACTGTGTTGGACAGGTCACTTATTAATCTTTTCAGTCCATTTCAATTTATCTTTTTATATTTGTTCCTACATACATCACACCTCATTTCCTTTATGCATCAAAATTAGAATTATTATTTATGCCCAAATTACCTAATATCCCCTCCAAAAAGGGGATTTTAAGCAACACACTACATTGATTGAAGTCTTTATTTGCAGAAATTTTATTCTAACAACAACTTCTGGAAAAAAAGATAGGTAAGTTAGACAAGTCCTATAATCTGCGGTCAGTCATTAAGTCAAGTCTTTTTTCGACACGTGTCTCCTGTGTCTCCTGCATTGGCAGGCAGATTGCTTACCCCTGTGCCACCAGGGAAGCCCAAAAGGAATATTATTCAGCGTTAAAAACAAAACAAAAACTAACAAGCCAAGAAATGGAATGCGGTTAGCTTCAATGTATATCAGTAAGTAAAAGAAGCCAATCTGAAAAGATTGCATACTGTATGACTCCAATTATGTGACATTCTGGAAAAGGTAACACTATGTAGGTATTAAAACGATCTGTGGTTGTCAGAGGTCGGGACCAAGGAGGGATGGACAGGAGAGCCCAGAGCAGTGTCAGGAGTGAGAAAACGCTTCGTATGCCCGTTTAATGATGGGTACACATCGCGATGCACTTGTCTAAACCCAGGAGATGCACGTCACCAGGAGTGAACTTTAACGTCAAGTATGGACTTAAGGTGGTTCTGATGTGTCTGGGCAGGCTCCTCTTTAGTAAAAGATGCACCATGCTGGTGTGTTATGTTAATAATGGGAGCAGACGTATATGTGTGATGGCAGGAAATACATGGGGAATCTGTGTACCTTCCCTTTGCTCTTGCTGAGAGCATAAAGCTGTTTCTGTTTGTTTGTTTGTTTGTTTAAGAATTTCCCTGACAGTACAGCAGTTAAGCCTATGTCTTCCAATGCAGAGGGTAAGGGTTTGATCCCTGGTCTGGGAGCTAAGATCCTGCATTCCTCACAGCCAAAAAAAAAAAAAAAAAAAAAACCATGTAAAACAGAAGCAAATACTGAAACAAAGTCAATCAAGATTTTTTTTAAATGGTCTGCATCAAAAAATCTTTAAAAATATTTGATTAAGAAAAAGATATTCATTGATTTCTTCATATTTCCTCATCATACATCTCTAGTCATTGTTCTCAAATTTTATTCCTTCCAAGAATTGCTTGGTAGCTTTGTTAATTTTGCAGATTGACAGGCCCTATGCAGCAGCAGTAAATTTGGATATTCTATAAAGTCATCATCTTTATCAAGCACTTAGGGTGATTTTAATGCTGGGCTACACATTGAGAGCAACAAAGCTACAGAGAAAAAGGGAAATAAGTAGACAAGGAGAATCACAATGGTAACAGGAAAATGGAAAAGTGTGAAATCCAGACTGCCTACTCTCATCCTTTTCCTGTTTTAATAGAAAATATGTAGAACATGTTTTTTTCAGATTCTTTTCAACACCTTGACTAACTCACACTCAAGCTCTTCCCAGCTGCAATCTCTGATTTTATCTTTCCCCTCTCCTTATGGCAACTTTCTAATAATTTCTTATTTAGGTAAAAGGGACAGTTATTTTGCCTACATCTGAGAATTTTTCTATAAGTTAGTCATAGCAGATTAAACGTTTAAGTAATTTCATTTCATCTTTGTAACTTGTATATAAAAAAAGGGTAAGCTTGAATCAATGGCAAAAATAGATTTTTTAAAATAGTTCTGAACTTCAGGGGTCCACTTTTGTGCTTCTTCCCTTACCTACTGATAGCTTAGTGCTGACGTTTCATGCTTTGCTTGCGGCTGTTGTGATTTGTCATTCACAATATTCCTGGGGCTCTGTAGTTTGCCGCAGCAAAGCGTAGCTGAGCAGCTAGAACATGGAAGAGTCACTCGGTGAAATCATATTTATAGGCACAGCAACAGAACTATTATAGAGCAGTTCCACAGTGATTTTTTAGTCATACTGTATGATGAGCTATAATCTGGCTACAAAGGAGTGTGGCTATAGTTTATTGGTCTGAAGCAAAGTTAAATTTAGATGGTTTCTGTAAGAGGTTATTCTTCATTCTCAGTCTAGAGTTCTAATCAGAGCTACCTAATCTTTGAATTATAGGAATACAAATTAAATAAACTCCTTTGTCTCCAAAATGAAGCTAATTTCTCCAATGTTGTCACTAAAATTTTCTCTGGAGCAGGGAAGTAGGCAAGTGCCACCTTGTATATAAAATCTTGTGAAAATCATTCATATGCTGGAAATTTACTTGACAAGAAGAGTTCAAGTTATGATTCTCAATTCTAGGACAGATAATCTAATTTTTAAAATATTTATATTTAATTTATATGTATTGCATATTTCCATGATACCTTACTTAATTCACTATAAATAATGCAAATATTCAGAATATTGAATAGCTTTGCCTTTGCCAAATATTAACCTCTGTATCTTTGATTCACTGAGAAAATAGTCCATGTGAAGATTCACAAGAGCCCTTCTAAAAATACCTAAACCACAGGATCACAGGAATTCTATAGAAATAACCTGATTTAGTTGTCTAGACATCTTTCAAAACATGCGTACTCAGAACATGCTTATTGCTGATAAAACACATAGCATGGGTACTTTAAGAGCACAGTCATTCTGAGTGTTAAATCAATTAGGAACAATGAAGCCGGGGTGAATTTAATACCATAATAATGAAACAGTTAGACCGAGGTGGATTTAATACCTTAGTATTTCCATCATGCTCACGGTCAGTTGTGTGACCCCATGCACTGTAGCCTGCCAGCCTCTTCTGTCCGTGAGATTTCCCAGGCAAGACTACTGGAGTGGGTTGCCATTTCCTGTTCCAGCATATCCTCCTGACCCAGGGATTGAACCAGCATCTCTTGTGTCTCCTGCATTGGCTGGCAGATTCTTTACCACTGAGGCACCTGGGAATCCTTAGTAGCTCCATAAGGAAAACAAAATGTACACCTGTAGATGTCTCAAAATTAAGACATCAAAACCTAAGAACAACCGATCACAAATGGCCAGATTTTCCTAAATAAGGCAACTCCTTGTCCTACAGCCCAGTAAATAATTTCCTGGTTTAGCTTCCACCTCTTGACTCTAGAAGTCTCTTCCCAACCTCCCATCTCAGGGGCTTCCCAAGATGGCTCAGATGGTTAAAAAAATCCATCTGCAATGCAGGAGACCCACGTTCAATCCCTGGGTTGGGAAGATGCCCTGGAGAAGGGAATGGCTTTTCACACCAGTCTTCTTGCCTAGAGAATCCCATGGACAGAGGAGCCTGGTGGGCTACAGTCCACGAGGTCACAGAGAGTTGGACATGACTAAGCAACTAAGTACAGCACACTAGCTCACCCATGGAGTGCTCCTAACTACTTCCTGTTTGGTGCTCCTGATTTGGAATTGATTTGCTAAGGAACACTTAAAATGTGTAATAAGTCTCAGTTTTTCTTTTAATAGTTCATAAATATCTTACAGCCACCTTTTGGCTGTCAAGATGGTCTCAGACAATGGGTGAGAGATTAATCAATAAAAGACAATTTTCTAACCAGTCCAATTTTGTAATATAAGTTGGATATTTCTATAAATTTTAATCAGTTCTTTCATAGGTGAATCAATTTGAGGATTTTAGAACTGAATATCTGAATCTGTAACCACATACACCAATAAAATGTCATGAAAGCTGATATGCATCCACATAAAAATGATCCATTTATAAAAATGAAAGAATCAGTCACAAGAAAATATTCCTGAATTGGAAAAGTTAACATTGTAATTATTCTCTTCAACTTGGAATGGGGAGGTGGGGAGGAGAGGAAACTGGAAAGATGCCAGAGTCGAAACTTTCATGAGAAAGAAAAAAAAAAAAAAGAGTTGAAAGAGCATTCTTTTACAAGTGTCTAAAAGGCTTTGAAAATGTCATTCGTCTTCTAGAAATCTCATGACTTTTAAAAAGTAAAACTTATGATAAATCTAAAATTAAGCAGGAGATAGTATTTCCCTTTGCTAACACTCACCTCATTTTTTTCTGGACAGTTCCAGCGTGAGTCTACAAGGCAATTTGCACTGTCATTTTAAAAGCATTTCTTAGATATTTGCTAGGCATTTTGTGGAAGGAGACACTGAGGCAAAGACGTTAAGCTGCACACCCACCGTTAGATAAGAAAGGAGAAGTTAAGTCAACCTCAGAAACCAGATACCCAGGCTCCTGGGTCTTAATTCTTAAGCCACACTCCCATTTAATATATCCACTGTGGCTTTTACCAGGACCAAAAAAGTAATTGGATCCATGAATGCATAGCTTCAGAGGGTGCTATCAGCATTACACATTATCTTTCATCTTGAAATCGCACAAAGCTTTATTAAACTGTTCAAGAAGGAAGTGTTATTGTTCCCGTGTACCTCTCTCTCCCCAAAAGATAGCTCAAGTGGATTTATCAGGTGGCTAAATGTGGGTACTAAAGAGGTTAAATTTAATTCAGGGAGAGATATTTCCCTTATGAACAGAAGAGCTTTTGTAATGTTGGTGCTAAAATGGTCCCCTTGTCAGAGACTCATGTCCTATGGGGTCCCCCCAACCCGGTCTAGAAAAGGAGAGGAAATTGACCACGGAAACTGTGTTTGGTACATTTGAGAACCAAAATGTGAATTTTCATTCCATGCTGTGCTCTAATGCAGGGAGGTTAAAGTGTTTCAGATTTATCAGCAGCTAAAATTATATTAATCAAAAAACCAGTATTTATGTAAGCAGAGTAAAGGGAAGAATTGATTTAGAAGTAATCTGGGTAATTTAGGCTGAAAAATATTGCTTCATGAGCCTTTAAGATATTTTGAAATATTTTGAAATTTGGACTTTTTCATTTTTAAAAAAGTTAAAAATATAGATACTACCTATTATGTTTAGGGCAGAAGGTAGGCTATCCGTTTTGTTTTTATTGATGTATCTACTTACAGAATCTTGGTGGAAAAGTGTCTGAATAATGGGTTCAATTATTCACGTTTATTTTGTGTATCTCTCAGGAAAAACATTAAGAGCTCTTACACTAATCTTTTAGAAAAACACGCACATATATACATATACTTTTTAATTAAATCAACCCTAAATAATAATCATTGGAAGTTCTCACCATTATGCCAATTTACTAAAACCTTATCTCAATAGTTCTCCACAATGATACTATCTATACTAATTTTTTTCCAGCCCTCCCAGGGATATTTTTACTCACCACTTAGAGAAACCAAGACAAGAAAAAAAAAAGTTCTTATCTGAAACTTGAACTTATCAAAACTTACTTGTCTAGAAATTAGCCTGGGAATATCCAGGCACTGGAATTTCTCACTTTTTATTTTCTTTCTCAACTTTAAATACTGAAAGGATAAAGACATTTCCAAATGTCTACATTTCTGAATTTTCAAAAAATCACATTTAAAGCTCTGAAAATACAGTAATCAGCCTGCTTCATGATTCCCACCGTAAGTGCTATCTTTTTAATATTCGTAATCATTTTCATGCAGTGCTTTTTAATTGGGGGTATAGTTGATTTATAACACTGTGTTAGTTTCAAGTGTATAGCAAAATCAGTTATACATACACATACGTCTCTCTTTTTTTTTTTTTCCATCTAGTGGTATTTTTACAGAAAGTGAAAATGATGCCTTCTCCTCATACTGAAACATTCACCTGTCCTGAAACACATGGGTCTTTTTTAAAACTTTTACATATGAGGTATCAGAAAATAAGTGGGGGTGGTCAACAGGCTTAGTTCTTTCTTTGGGTGATTTATGATGTGGGTGTGAAAAAGGAAGTGGGTATAAAAAAAAAAGAGGCCTTTCTTTTTCTCTAAGTCTGGTGAGTGGCCGTAGACGGAGAATGAACTCTTTGGCCAGATACAGTCTCGATCACTCCCAATTTCCTTCCTCTCAATTCACTCTATTCAGCTACATTACCTGGTGAGGCCAACAGCATCTGAGCCTTGACACCACTTGAGTCATCACCGCCTCGCTGCATCAGGTGCCTGCTGACCGGCGCCCGATGCCCCGTCTCCCTGCACAGCTTGGCATCCCCACGCTGCCCTGAGCTCAGGGTGGCACCTCTGAACGTTTTAACATCCCTCTGCTACTCACGATGCTTTCTGTGAATTCTTCTGAGAAACCACCAGCAACATCTGCATGAAATGTGTGTTCCTATTCCCAGGTTCAGCTGAAGAACTACTCAGACCTTCCGAACGTCCTTGCTCTCCACCTCCTCCAATTCTCCTCCCATCCAGTCAGGCCCTCTTGGTAATAAAGCACCATCTGCATCAGGAGCTCTAGCCTCCATCTGACGAGACGTAGCATCACGCTGCTCCCAGACCTGGGACCTGTGAGGCTTATTCCTTCAGAAACACAGTCATCCATCCAAACAGAGATACCCCAGTTTGGGCATCTCCATCAGCTGTCATTTCTACTACTTTCCTAACTTACATCTCCTCCAGTCCATGAAGATATGTGACTTAATTCTGGGTTACATACTTAAAATGTGGTGGTTATTATTGTTCTCAGATGAATTTTAAAATAATTGTTTTAGAGTTCATATAAAAATAAACTAATATACACATAAAAGTTATAAATTAAAGACATCTTTAGTTTTACTCATAAGGTATTTTAAGAGAAAATGTGTTGCTGTTAAATTGCTAAGTCACATCCAACTCTTTTGTGACCCCATGGACTGTAGCCTGCCATGCTCCTCTATCCATGAAATTCTCCAGGCAAAAATTACTGGATGGGTTACCATTTCCTCCTCCAGGGGATCTTCCCAACCCAGGGATTGAACATACATCTCCTGCATTACAGGGGGGTTCTTAACCGCTGAGTCACCAGTGAAGGCCCTAAGGGAAAATACTATTTTTAAGAAAAGATCAGTTAATATTTTAATAACAAATTAAATATTACAGAAAAACACCTTTTGAGATAGATACCTGGCAACTTCAGAACAATTTTAAATCCTAAAATAGGCACATGGAATTTACAATAATAGAGGGCTTTGAGAATCATTTCAGAATTAATTCTGTGCCTTGGACATTAATTCCTTTGCCTGTCAAAATTCATTAAAAATCAATTTAGCTGCTTACATTTCAGCCTTGCTCCAAACTGAAATAGAATCTATCATTCAAAATAATTTTCACAAGATTTCTACTGATCAGTATTATTTAAGAGTCCATAATGGTAGTTCAGACCATGAAACATAATTGGTTTCCTGGTCACCTCTGACCAACTAGTTAGGCAAAGATAATACACCAGGAGCAGCTGATTAGAAACTCAACTCTAAGTTGATCTTAGGCTGAACAACTTCATGACAAAACAGCAGCATATCTGTTTGAAAGGACTATCTTTTTTTTTAATGCAAATGTATACAAGTGCATTTTTTTCCAATAGATCTTTCCTTCAGATTCAGTGGGAAGCCACAGTATGTTACTTTCATTACAGAATTTCTATGGGGTTTCCCCATCACATAACCTCATCCCTGCATAGAGTTTTGAAAGCATCAATTCTTTGGCGCTCAACCTTCATTATGGTCCAACTCTCACATCTCTATGTGACTACTGGAAGAATCATAACTTTGACTATGCAGAACTTTTGGAGGCTAAAAGTTCAAAATTAAGATGTCAGTAGATTGGTTCCCACTGGAAGCTCTGAAGGAGAATCTAACCTCTACCTCTCTACTCGTTTATGGTGAGGGCTTTGATACTTGGCTTTCCTTGGCTGGTGTCTGCATCACTCCAACCTCTGCCTGTCTTCACGTGAGTTTCCTCACTCTGGATCTCTCTGTCTCTTCTCTTCTTCCTATAAGGACAGTTGTCACACTGGATCTAGAACCCACCTTACTCCAGGATGATCTGCTCTTAACTAATTACATATGCAAGACTCTATTTCCAAACAAATCACATTCTGAGGTTCTGGAAAAGCAGCACTATTCAACCCAGTACAGGCCACTTTCCAGACTTTAAACAATCCATTAAAACTGTTCCTCTAATCTCCCTATTTCTCCAGTTGTCTTATTTAGGGGAAGTCTTTATGAACTCATTCTTCCAGAAGTAGTTGTGAAAATAAAACAGGTTGGAATAATAAATAGCCTTGCAAGTATAAAAATTATTTCATAACACATTATTTATTGTTTTAGTAAATGAGAATTCTTAGTAAGTGACATTTTACAAATTAAAATCATAAAATTAAAACTGCCTGTCATTAAAATTTTATCTTTCTTATCTGAATGAAAATTAATGATTTTAGCCTTTTGGGGGCTTTCTTTTTTTTTTTTTTTTTGTCAATATTTGATTAATTGTGGTAGTGAGCTAAACTGTATGAACTGGCACATATAATGTTGCTTGTTATTTCTGGCTTGGGTATTATGTAGAACTTGACATTTAATTTTAGTTCCTAACTGTCACTAGCAAAGAAGGGAGGTATGTCAGTGGTAGGTATTTGCTATTTGGTTTTGACTTGTTAGCATCTCAACCAGCTTCCTTTTTGAAGGGAGATCTCTACAGGTTAATTTGATGAGGCTGACCTTCATTGGTAAGAAAACTCTTCTGGGGGAACTTCTTAGTATTGAAATTTTGAGATTATTCTTGGTGGGGAGTAAAGGTGCTTGTCAATATGACCACTGTCGTCTTCTTGTCTCCTTCAGAAATAGTAATGATCACAGGCAGGGTTTGTTTAGGACTCCCTAAGAATCAAGCCCTGTGAAGATAGAAATCAACTGAAGCACTTCATCTATTTCTCCCAAGAAGCCTATGAAGCAAGGGCCATTATCATCCAGTCATGAAGATGGAAGACATAGAGGTTTAGCTTGGCCTTACTACTACTAGCTCAGCATCTCAGGATTAGAGTTCAGATCCCTTATATTCAGAGACCCAGGTCTACACCAGCACACACACTGCTTGTCCCACCCTCTGAATGGACTATTCCAAATATTCTGTGCTCATTAAAACTCTGAGTCCTCATTCAGTTCCTTAACTCTTGCCAGATATCTGCTACTCCTAAGTAAGAAAAAATAAAAACCATAGAAAGATTCCCTTAATATCCCACCATTGTTCAGTCAGTAAGTTGTGTCCAACTCTTTGTGACCCCATGGACTACAGCACGCCAGGCTTCCCTGACCTTCACTGTCTCCCAGAGTTTGCTCAAACTCATGCCAGTTGAATCAATGATGCCATCCAACCATCTCATCTTCTGTTGTCCCCTTCTCCTTTTGCCCTTGATGTTTCCCAGCATCAGTGTCTTTTCCAGTGACTCAGCTCTTCCATCAGGTGGCCAAAGTGCTGGAGCTTCAGCTTTAGCATCAATCTTCCTAATAAATATTCAGGGTTGATTTCCTTTAGGATTGACTTGTTTTATCTCCTTGTCATCCAAGGTATTCTCAAGAGTTTTCTGCAGCCCCACAGTTCAGAAGCATCAGTTCTTCAGCTGCTCTCAGACTTCTTTATGGTCCAGTTCTCACTTCCCTACATGACTACTAAAACATAAAAACATAACTTTGACTATATGGACTTTTGTGGGCAAAGTAACGTCTCTGCTTTATAATACACTGTCTAGGTTTGTCAGAGCTTTTCTTCCAAGGAGCAAGCATCTTTTAATTTCATGGCTGCAGTCACTGTGGTAATGATTTTGGAGCCCAAGAAAATTAAATCTATCACTATTTCTACTTTTCCCCATATTTGCCATGAAGTGATGGGACCCGATGCCATGATCTTAGTTTTTTGAAAATTGAATTTTAAACCAGTTTTTTCTCTCTCCTCTGTCACCTTCATCAAGAGGCTCTTTAGTTCCACTGTTAGAACTCAGTATCCAGACCTCCTTGCTCCATCTGTTCCCTATGGGCAACATACACATCCACCAAATCTCTGATCCCACCCTTTTCTGTGCTCGTGGAAACAACTACTGATTCAGTTACTCCTCTTCATGAACTCTCACCATCAATAGTTCATGTGCTAGGACTTGAGCCAATTTCATGTCAAGAAGCCTTTACCCTTCAGTTAACAACCTCTTTCCCTCTGTCTGTCTTGTTCTTACTTTTGTTCTCCCTCCCATTCTCTTGCTCCCTCTTTCTGTGGACAGAAACATGATTTTAGTTGAGCATGGCAACCCACTCCAGTGTCCTTGCCTGGAGAATCCCAGGGATGGGGGAGCCTGGTGGGCTGCCGTCTATGGGGTCGCACAGAGTCAGACACAACTGACGCGACTTAGCAGCCGCCGCAGCAGCATCACGTCAAATCACTCAGGAAAAAGGCACTAAAAGAAAGATGCAGACATAGCAATGCTCATTCACATAAGAAAGTAATGATTAATGTATAAACTAGACAAAAGAGTAAGTGAGATATTTGCTGAATGCAAAAGGAATCATTGGTCTTTCTCCTTCTTTCAAAAGACAAACCTGTAAAATGCCCTTGCTATCTCTATTTTATTACGGCTCTATCAATGTATTCCCATCTGTCTCATGCCTCATTATTCAACTAAATCATTTTACCTTAGTCCGTAACGTAGATTTGGAATCCAGGGTGCAACTTTAAGTTCTAAAACTCCTTCTGAATAGCATTAGAAACAGCTCCCTGGTCCTTACCTTTGGCTTCTGTTACAATTCACACTGCTTCTGCTATACCACACTGCCCTTTTTCTTAATCTTCTTTACCAGCACCTTCACTTTTACTCTGATGTGATTTTTTTTTAGAATGTGTAATCATATAATAGGTTTATGCACAGATCTTAAAGAAACTGCCCCACTGTTCTCCAAAGTGATTGAACTGTTTTGTGTTATTATCAGGAGGCTATAGGCATTCCGGTCCCTCCATATTCTCATGAGTACTTGGTAGTTTTGACTTCAGTCACTTAATAGAATGTGGTGACACCACTGTACTTTCGTTGGCATTCCCCTATTGACTGATAACTGTTGAGCATTTTTCATTGCATAGCGGCCAAGCATGTCTTTGGTGAAGTGGCTTTTAAGTCTGAATCATTCTTTATTCGATGGGTTGCTTTCCTCTTATTGAATTTTTGTATTTCTTTATACACTCCAGGTAGAGATCCTACCTTAGATACATCATTTGCAAATATTTTCTTGTAGGCTATGATTTGTCTTTTAATTCTATTACAATGAATTTTTAAGAGTCAAAAGTTGTGCTTTATTTTGTTTTTAGATTTTAAGTCCAATTTGTCAATCTATTTTTGCGTGTACTATGCTTTCAGTGTTTCATTTGAGAAATCTTTACTTAACTCAAATTCATAAATATAGTGCCCTATTATTTCTTCCAGTAGTTCTATAGCTTAAGGTTTTATATTTTGGTCAATGAGTCGCCTTGAATTACTTTTTATATATAGTAATGGATATAGATCAACATTCAATTATTTTGTAATGAATACCAATTGTTTTAGCACCATCTGCTGAAAAGATGACACTTTCCCTTCAAATCCTCTTTACTCTTTGTCCAAAATCAATTGTCCATAGATATGTAAGTCAATTTTGGAACTCTCTATATTGTTCTACTGATCTATTTGTCTACCTTAATGCCAGTATCTGCAATAAAATCATTCTTATTCCCAAATTTGTTTTTCTTTTTAAAAAATTATTACAACCATTCTAGATCCTTTGCATTTCCATAGAATTTTAAATTAAGCTTGTCAATTTCTACACATAGTTTACTAGGATTACATTGAATTTATAGCTCAATTTGGGGAAAACTGGTATCTTAAAAATATTGTCTTCTGACCCATGGAAACATATCTTTCTGCAATTTATAAGATAACCTTTAATTTTTCCATGTTTTATATTTTTAACTGTATAAGCCTTTCACATATTTTGTCAGATTTATTAAGTATTTGCTTCCTGCTGTTATAAGTAGCATTTTTATTTTACATTTCAGACTGCTCATTACTGTTATTTATAAATATAATTGATTTTTGTATATTGAGCTTGTATCCTGCAACCTTGCTAAAATTACATATTTGTTCTAGTAGATAGCTACAGATTCCATTAAGTTGTTTATGTACTTCATTATATTACCTGCAGCTAAAAATCAATTTATTTCTTCATTTCCAATCTGCATTGTTTTTCTTTATTTTTCTTACCTTACTGCTGTGGCTGGACTCTCTAGCAGTATGTTAGCTAGAAGTTCTGAGTTCAGTCATCTTTGTCTTGTCCCTGAATTTAAGTAAGCAGCTATAAGGCTCAATTTGCTTGCTTTTTTCCTGGGCTTTCAAAAATTTCTCTCCTTCGTTGACTGACATCCCATGTCTTACAAACTATTGTTTCAAATGTTTTGTCTGTTTTTGTTTGTTTGTTGTATGTCAGAGTAAATCTAGCTCTTATTTATCCATCTTGGCCAGAAATGTAAGTCCATTTTGTTTTTTTAAATGTTTAATGTTGATCCTAGAATTTCTTCTCTCATAAATATTACATTGCTGGGGAATGTTATCTATTTTCAGAACTCTGATTGTCATTTATACACAAATGACTCTTCCATTTATATCTCCAGCCCAGGTCTCTCATTTTGAATTTCAAGGGCATTTTTCAGTCACTGAGTCAACATACAGTTTCACATGAAAATTCACAGACCAGTCAGACGTGGCATGTCAGGAATGAACCCATGCTCACCCCGCCACTTACTTGATCTATTGAATTTCCTGTCTCAGCAAATGGCATCATCATCTATTATTCATGTCAGAAACTTGGAAGTCAACCGTAACTCTACCCCATTGCTCAAATCCCACTCAATCACCAAGTCCTGTTGAGACTACCACCATAAATATATTTTAAAAACTTTCTGTGGTTCCTTTCAGTTACCCATCATGTCATTTCCTTTCAAAGCCCTCTCTTCTGGGTTAAGTTATGTCTCCCTAAAAGATGTGTTAAAGTCTTAACCCCTGATGGCTGTGAATGTGACCTCCTTTGGAATGGAGTTTTTGCAGATGTAACTAGCTAAGAGGAGGTGATTTGGGTCAGCCTGATTCCAATAGGGCTGCTGTCCTCATCAGAAGAGGAGGAGAGACATAGGGGCAGGAACACGTGAGGAAGACTGCGTGAAGACACGCAAGTAACATACGATGTGATGATGGAGACAGAGAATGCAAGAAGGTGTCTGCAAGCCAAGGGATGTGAAGATTACCAGCAAGCCTAGAAGCCAAGAGAAAGGTGTGGAACAGATTCTCCTCTAGAGCCTTCAGAGGTGCCTGGACCTCAGACTTCCAGTCTCCTGAATGTTATGTTGTCCTAAGGCACCCCGTCTGTGGTACCCTGCTGTGGCAGCTCTAGGAAACCAACGAACCCTGTTAACATTTCAACAGGGGTCGCTCAGACAATCTCCTCGTGCGTCCCCTGGCCTCATTCCTGGCCTCTCTATATGCCACCCACCATGCAGAAGTCAGAGTGGGCTTTAAAAAGGCAGATCTGATCACACTGTTGCTCTTGTTAAAAACTTTTAGTGCCTCCTCCATATTTCAGGATGCAGTTGGGGGGTTTTAATCCAGTCCAAATGGAGCCCAAGCATCACCTCCCCGCCTCCTCTCTGCAATGCCTTCTTCTCTGAAAGTAAAAGTCACTTAGTTGTGTCTGACTCTTTGTGGCCCCATGGACTATACAGTTTATGGAATTCTCTAGGCCAAAATACTGGAGTGGGTATCTGTTCCCTTCTCGAGGGGATCTTCCCAACCCAGGGTTTGAATCCAGGTCTCCCACATTGCAGGTGGATTCTTTACCAGCTGAGCCACAGGGGAGACCTTCAGTGTTTTCTCTCCCTCAACAAGCTGTGTCACCTTGCTCTGAGGTGTCACACGCTGCTGTTCCCTCCGCTGGGAATACCCTGGTCCCATGGTTGACTTCCATCGATTCCTTAGAGACCTACTGAGAAACCACTCCCTCAGAGAAATCTCTTCAAGCTACCTGATAGCAATGTCATGCCTTTATTCTCCTCCATGTTCTTTCTTCACGGACTAATGTAAGGGCATACCTTCAGAATATAATGTGCTTGCTTTTAAAAAAAATTCAAAACCACAATGAGGTACCATTACACACGAGTCAGGATGGCTGCTATCCAAAAGTCTACAAGCAATAAATGCTGGAGAGGGTGTGGAGAAAAGGGAACCCTCTTACACTGTTGGTGGGAATGCAAACTAGTACAGCCGCTATGGAGAACAGTGTGGAGATTTCTTAAAAAACTGGAAATAGAACTGCCATATGACCCAGCAATCCCACTTCTGGGCATACACACCGAGGAAACCAGATCTGAAAGAGACACGTGTACCCCAATGTTCATTGCAGCACTGTTTATAATAGCCAGGACATGGAAGCAACCTAGATGCCCATCAGCAGATGAATGGATAAGGAAGCTGTGGTATGTATACACCATGGGATATTACTCAGCTGTTAAAAAGAATTCATTTGAATCAGTTCTAATGAGATGGATGAAACTGGAGCCCATTATACAGAGTGAAGTAAGCCAGAAAAATAAAGACCATTACAGTATACTAACACATATATATGGAATTTAGAAAGATGGTAATGATAACCCTATATGCAAAACAGAAGAAGAGACTCAGATGTACAGAACAGAATTTTGGACTCTGTGGGAGAAGGCGAGGGTGGGATGTTTCAAGAGAACAGCATCAAAACATGTATATTATCTAGGGTGGGACAGATCGCCAGCCCAGGCTGGATGCATGAGACAAGTGCTCGGACCTGGTGTACTGGGAAGACCCAGAGGGATCGGGTGGAGAGGGAGGTGGGAGGGGGGACCGGGATGGGGAATACATGTAAATCCATGGCTGATTCATGTCAATGTATGACAAAAACCACTACAATATTGTAAAGTAATTAGCCTCCAATTAATAAAAATAAATTTAAAAAAATAAATTAAAAAAACAATTCATATAATGAATTCTATGTAAGTGCAAAGCACCCATGGGACTCACCATCCATGGATATGTCTGTGCCGTCAGCCTCAGCAACCTCAGTACCACTGATTTCCACATACCTTCTTTTCCTCATTCTCCTCTCAACCCAGCTCTACATTTCCAGCCGATTCTAAGGCAAAATGAGTCACCCAAGCCCAAAAGATCTGAAAGAACTGAGAACTGGGGAAGAGATCAGGGTGTGAAAAGGCAACAAAAGAGAGACATGGATGCAGGAAAACCATGATAGACAGCAGCGTATTGGGAAGGACACCATTTGCCAGCTGGGTTAGAAAACGCTAGCCTTACATTTATTCAATTATTCATCAATCATGTACCACATTTAGCAAATCAATGAATGGACTGGTTCCTCTTGTGTATGTTTATATATGCAGTCCTTGGCGGACACCTCCCTCTCCTCTCCAGGGGCTTTTGTTGTTTCTATTCAGGCCATATCTGGAGGGGGTCATTTGTTTGATAAACCTGATTTAATTTGTACTATAATATTCTGATGGAGCCAAGGAATAATGTGATCTGTTCTATTACTTTTACAAAAAGAACTTCTGAGTTCTGCACCCTGTAAGAGACATACTGGTAAGCATTTCTATTCATTTGGTATTTTTGGAAATATACATTTTAGAGATTACTTACTCCCCCTGAAACTTCTCCCTTTTATTCATACAGAATACATCTAAGTCTGGTAAGGAGGAAACTGTGAAGGTATTACAGGGGAAATTAAAAAAAAAAATCAACCTGCAAGATATAATCAAATACTGGAGGGAACGGGAATGTAATCATCTGTAAATTTGAAGTGAAAACTAGAAAATGATTTAGCCAATTTTGAAAATGTGGCTATGTACTATTTTTGAATAAAAACCTATGTAAAATGCAGTGAATTTCAGATATATACTTTTGTTTGGTCTACAATGAAATATTTAGAGGAAATTGATCATCAAAGCCCTGTTAAACACAGTCCCTATAATTGCCTGCTATCTATTTCGGCATTTCCGATGGAGTAAATGGAGTGACCAATGTCAACGGGCAACATTTAAAAAGCCATTTCTTTGCGATTTAGAATACTTTGCCACCCCCGGGGACATGCTTTGAATCTGGCAAGAACATTAGCTGATCATGCTACTTCAATCTGACAGCTTCAGATTTTTAACAGGGGAAAAAGGCAGAACTAATGGATGTGAATAAGCTTAAAAGCAAGGGAACTTATCAATCACGGTAAACAGCTGTATTTTTGGAAGTTAATAGAGGTACTTCTAAAAACACAAAAGTCAATAGATATTTTTCTTGCAACTAATAATTTAAATCAGGTCTTCTTCATTTGTCTCTCCCCCAACCCCAAACCTGCTTCCTTTCTACTCTTATTCACTATAATATCCTTGTCAGCATTGATTAACAGGGAAATGTTCTCTTTAGTTGTACCATTTCACTTTCCAGAAAGGAATAACACAGCATCTAATCTTATGAAAAGATAGCTCCAAAGATGAATGAATCAAATTATTAAAATGATTATAATCCTTTCTCTTCCCTTTCTGATTGCGTAATAGAGAGCATATACACACAGTGCTCTGTAATTGGTACATTACTGAGTAATGACTATAACTATTTATCTTTTGATTCAACCTCAGGCACATAACGTTTTACATATATATTTCAAAGAGCTTGAAAACGCGATTATCTGTTTTGCTTTACAACCATTTCAAAATTTTCTACTATTGTATTCTTCCACAGAGGCCTCCTATCCATTCTTTTCCAGAACAAATTCGTTTTAGAATGGATTCCTAGTGTGACAGTGATTAAGGAAGCACAATAAAACTCTGCTTACTCCACCGGAAATGTGAAAAACATTTAATTTCATTCTCTAAAGTATTAGGATCAAGCCAAGCCGTTGGTCCTTAGAGTATGATGAAATAAATATTCTCAGTATGAAACCCCAAGGCTATGAGCCTGTTTCAGATGCTAGGATGCTCCTTTCTCAAACTGAAAGGCCACTTCTCAATTAGCATAGGTTGACTATTCGGGATAGAATTTAAAACGCATCAGGATTAATTTCCTCCTTTGCAGGTTGCCTGACATCATTTGTAAGGGATAGTGAAACACTTAAGAAGCAGCTACGCTCCAATAAATTAACTCTTTACCAGGAGAGATGAACAGTATAAACACACACATTGCATTAGAATGTGACAGTTCTCAGGAATTGTGGGCAGTACCCAGAGGACCATGGTCTCTGGGTGTGTCTAGGACTTTTTTGATGGAAGCAAATATTTCTTGAAAATGGATTTTTTTCCAGATAAACATTTGCATGTAAATGCATAAAATTTAATGTCAGGCTTAACAGCATAAGCTTTAAAGTCAGCTGCCCGGATTTGAATCTTTGCTCCAACATTTTCACTGTGACCTAGGAAGAGATACTTAACTCTAAGACCTCAGTTTTCTCATCTGAAAAATAAAGCTTAATAATTTATTTTAGTTGATTGGAGTACTCAGTGTTTGCATCAGGTCTGAATTAGATCTACTGAGATTTTTCTTTGGGGTAATATACTAACATGGGTTTCCCTGGTGACTCAGTGGTAAAGAATCTACCTGCAATGCAGGAAATACAGGTTTGATCTTCCTGGGTCAGGAAGATCCCCTGGAGAAGGGATTAGCAATTCACTCCAGTATTCTTGCCTGGAGAATTCCAAGGACAAGGGAGCTACAGTCCATGGGGTTTCAAAAAGTCAGACATCACTTAGTGACAAAACAACAACATATATGTATATATGAGATTTGTATCCCAACCAAACTTCCCAATGAGAAGAGTCAGATCAGCATCTTGAATTTAGTTAAGCCACAGCCAAGACTCCATCAATGTAAGAGGATATTCTTTTAAGTCATTAAGTTTCATGGTGATTTGTTACCCATCAATAAATATTAACACAATAACTAATCAGAATTCTTTGATTTAATACTATTTCATTTCTAAATTACGACTGGAAGTTATATGGTCACAAACATACTACTTTATGAGCTGTTTTCATCAGTAAAACAAGCAAATAATAGAACATCAAGAGTCCTGCGGAATGTTTTGAATTGTTAGTGAACTTATGCAGAGAAGTATTCAAAGATTAATTTCTCTCAAATAGGGATGAACGGCTCCCATCACCATGATTACAAATCTATAATACGCTACATGGAACACTGTATTTTCAATTGAAACTGCTGATTGGCCCTTCCCTACTTTTCCTAATTCGAGCTCCTGTTTCAGGGAGATGACTGAAAGATTAAAATGTTGCTTATTAATTTTTGTGCATTACTCGAAATATTCTGTATTATGTGATTTTCTAAAACTATTAATAAAAGAGAGACTGCAGACAATGTGACGTCCTGTCCTCGGAGTGAGATCTGCAGTGGATGGTGTGAGTTTCCCAGATGGTGCTAGTGGTAAGGAGTTCACCTGCAGTGGCAGGTTAAGAGACAACAGGTTCTGATCCCCTTTTTGACTTGATCCTCTTTTCTTCTAAACAACAGTAACTCAGCATTTGATGAGGTAAACCAAAAAAAGTGGACAGAATTCATTTGTTTAGATGCAAAGCTGAACTATTTTTTTAAAGCCTTTTTTTTTTTTTTTAAGGTGATAGAATTATAGTTGTAACTGTCTGATCAATAAGTGATAAAACACTATTTCTGTGCACCAGTGGCTTGTGGATTTTCTTCCTTTTTTTTTCTTTTCTAATGCGCCTCAAGCTTAACAACTGACTTTTTGTTGATGATATGATTGAGCCTCCCATGAGTGTGCATGGCAGAGACAATTTGCTTATCTCACCTTGGCAAAGCTGCTTCAACTTGGGTAGATTTTTATTAAATACATTTTTCTAAGGGGGAAAAAAATAGAAAGAAAAAAATGATGTGTCTAGTAAATAGCTGTAAAGGAAGTCTTCTGTTCTCATGGGATCATATCTTTGTAGATGGTGCACTTGGTCCTTAAGTATGTGGTGAGTGGCTTCACTCATGTCCAGCTCTTTGCAACCCCATGGACTGAAACCTGCCAGGCTCCTCTGTCCATGAGATTCTCCAGGCAAGGATACTGGAGTGAGCTTCCATGCCCTCTTCCAGGGGATCTTCCCAACCCAGGGATTGAAACCATGTCTCTTAGGTCTCCCATATTGGCAGGTGAGTTCCTAACAAAGAGCACCATCTTAAAAGCCTGACACAATCAAGTATAAACCACACTCCAAGGATGGGATGTCATACTGTCCACAATTTTCAAACATATACCAATTTTTATTGAAATTTATATATATGTATATATAATTTTAATACATAAAATATGATTATATATATGAATATTGTATTAACATTGGACTCTAGAATGTTTTAGGAGTCACAGATACAGGGAATGAAGATAAAGGAAAAACTAACAAAAGCTTATTACACCACAAATATACTATTAGAGTCTGTCTTTCTGCTGCTGCATTTCGGTGTAGCTACTAAACTTTCCTACGCCACGATTTACTCAGTTATGAAATAGAGATAGTAGAATGATTTATCTCATAAGTCTGTAAATGAGTTAAAACCTGAGGAATCTTTCAGTCCAGCCTAGTTCCCCAGAAAGACCTCAGTAACTATTAGCGGCTGTGGCGGGCTCGCTGTATGCTATACATTATGAGTTAAGAGACGCTGTGCTTAATAGATTGGATATGCTCCTTTGCATCGTGCTTAGAAGGTTGGATTGTCCTGTGCAAAGATTTATACAAATGTAAACCAGGTGTCTCACACGTATTCCGCCTTCAGGGTTGGGTCATGCTTCCCTTTAATGCCTAAATAGTAATAGCCCGTGTTCCTTTGTGTATTATGGCAGAAAATCGAGTCTTTTATGGGGTTTCTCTCCCCACGTCTTCCTGGGAATCTCTAGAAAATGCTTACATAGCCCACAACTTTGTATGTTGTAGTGGCCCACTGCCCTTCCGCAAAGCATCTCCTCTAGACGCCCACTGGGTACTTCTCTACGCTCGTCTTTTCTTTCTGTTCTGGATTCCTCGGACGGATGCTCCCACCCCACGCACTGCCCCCTACACACACACCTCACTATGCAGCATCACTTCAAGGTTGGATCTGCCCCGTGGTCCCCAGCAACACAGGTAAAATCAGGCTCTCACTGGGCACAAGTTTCACTGAAGCCTGCAGAACCCAAAAGACATAGCCAAGTAGGGGCGGAAAAAAAAATCCCACTGGTGAACTGTCTACTGCACGATGCTGGTTAATACACAACCCGGAAGCTCACAGGCTGGCCACAGTGACTTCTCAGCTCTTGTTCACGGCCCTGATGGTCCGAGGTGGCTCACGCAGAGGCTGCTGAGATGTGGTTCTGAGCTGTGATTTAGATCCAATTCACTCACATGCAGAACCCACCTGCCAATGCAGGAGACATAAGAGAGATGGGTTCGATCCCTGGGTTGGGAAGATCCCCTAGAGGAGGGCGTGGCAATCCATTACAGTGTACTTGCCTGGAGAATCCCAAGGACAGAGGAATCAGAGGGAATACAGCCTATGGGGTCACAAGGAGTCGGACATGACTGAAGTGACTTAGCACACACAAACACACCCACACGTCTCTCCTCATGCTGGGACCCCGGGTGACACAGGGCCTGTTCCTCTTGTGATGCATGGCAGAGACACGGGAGGCCAAGAGCTAGCACAGAAGCTCACTTAAAGCCTTTGTCTCATCACGTTTGCTAAATAGCAATTGGCAGAAGCAAGTTTCAGTCAACAAGTCCAGAGGCAACAGTTGGGTCAAAGGATGTGCAGCTCACCTGCCCTCCTGGAGGGTCTATGAAGTCATGGAGCAAAGGGACCAAGGGTCATCCTATCACCGTGGAGACTGAAGAGTCCAGAGCAGTAAAGTGAGTACCACCTCTGACCACTCTAAGACTTACCAGGCTAAGCCCCTTCCACAGAGGCTTCAATAATGCTCATCCCCCTGACCCCATTTTTTTGGCAAACTGTAAGGCCCACATTACCAGTGGAAGTGCCTTTAATAGATTTATTGACAGAAAGCTATTTGTAGGGTCCAGAGAAGTCTAGAGTGTGTTAGTTGCTCAGTCATGCCTAACTCTTTTGTGACCCCATGGACTATAGTCCGCCAAGCTCCTTTGGGATTCTCTAGCTAAGAATACTGGAGTGGGTCATCATGTCTTCCTCTAGGGGATCCTCCCAACCCAGGGACTGAACCCAGATCTTCTGCAAGCAGGTTCCTTACCATCTAAGCCACGGGAAAGCCCCTGGAGAAGGCTGAATGTTTTCCTGAAAGAAGCACCCCATGATGGGGGGCCCACGATGGAGCATGAGGAAAGTCTTTCACAGTGTTTAACAGGTCATGTTGAATATTTCATGCCTGATTTTTCCAAACTGACTTGTTTCTGGGAAAAAAAAAACAAAAAAGTTTGCTTTGTTTTGTGCAACCGTATAACTCATTTATTTTTAAAAATTTTTTGTCCTTTCTTTCTGAAACAAAGGAAGAGTGACTGACAGTACTGAATTCAAGCTACTTCAAGGAGAGATAATCTTGTTGACTAGCTACATTGGATGTCTTTTTTTTTTTTTTAAATTCTGGTCTTTGATATGTCCAAGAAATATTGAAACACCTAGCCTCAGCTGGGATTTCCCATTGCAACATGTTTCAAGTAACAGATCTGCAAAAAGTCTGGCTAATTTAAGAAACCTCAAGAGACATATGGGCTTCCCTGGTGGCTCAGATGGTAAAGAATCTGTCTGCAATGCACAAGACCTGGGTTAGATCCCTGTGTTGGGAAGATCCCCTGGAGAAGGAAATGGCAACCTACTCCAGTACGCCCGCCTGCAGAATCCCCATGGACAGAGGAGACTGGCAGGCTGCAGTCGATGGGGTCGCAAAGAGTTGGACACAGACTGAGCGACTCAGCAGAATCAGCAGCAAGATGCATACAGGCTGACGGAGGCCAGCAAAGGTAGGCGAGAAAAAATGCTACATGGGTGATGCTGCAAACTCTCCAGGGCTGGGTGGATTTTTGCTTCTCTGGATCCATTAGGAAATGAGCCCCTCTGTAGTCAAGTCACTTTTATGGGAAGACTGTCTGCACAAAAAACATGCGAACAGAGACACAGGCAATAGATCAGAGAAAGGTGGCTTTGAGAGTGATAGACACTTTCAGTAAAGTATAGAAATAACCTATTGCTGCTGTTGCTTGGTCACTAGGTCCTGTCTGAGTCTTTGCCACCCCATGGACTGCAGCATGCCAGGCTTCCCTGTCCTTCACAATTTTCTGGAGTTTGCTCCAACTCATGTCCATTGAGATGGTGATGCCATCTACCATCTCATTCTCTGTCGTCCCCTTCTCCTCCCTCAGTCTTCCCCAGCATCAAGGTCTTTTCCAATGACTTGGCTCTTCGCATCAGGTGGCCAAAGTACTGAAGCTTCAGCCTCAGCATCAGTCCTTGCTAAGATGAGGTTATCTCCAGAGAACATGTTCAAAGGTACCCAGTTATGATCTTGGTGGTTTGTGGGCTCCCAGACTAGTCAATTCCTGTTAGCATGTGTTTGTTCTATCTTAAACTTGCAGTGTTACCCAAATACCTTGGATAATCATTGTGGAGTCTTGAGCTGTATCACACTGAGTTACAGTCAAATGTACAATAAAACACAGTGGTTGTATCACGTATTTAAAGGAAAAACAGCCAAATGGAAAAAAAAAAAAGAAAGAAAATGGGAAATATATAAAATTCAGAACCAAATAAAAGAACTTTATTTTCATTTTGTCAGATAGGTAGGGGTGAAAAGATTTGTGATAGTGAACAAGGGAGGTGTTTATGAACACAAAGCCAGGGGTGAATACTAGCAATATTTAAGATTTTAAAATATCAGTGGACTAAAAGCAATAAGTATGTGACATAAAATTTAAATATTTCATACAAAGTGAAATTATTAAAATTACTTTTAGGAAAGTTTAAATTATCTTCAGAAAAAGTATTTGCATTATCCACATAGCTATATTTATATTTTATTATCCCATCAGCAATAATTTCTGCTTTTGTTGACACATAAAAACAGATAATTCTGAGACCATTCAGTGTTGGTACACTCACAGGTTGCTTTCCTAGTGATCAGATATACTCCTTGGAAAATAAGAAAATATATTTTGGTTCCAAAACATAGTAAGTTTTCTAAAAGTTGTTCTTACAACCATCTCCATGTGTGGTTGAGATCCACCGAAAACTCTTGTTTCTCAGGAACAGGGCTGGAGGTTGAGAGGTTCAGCAAAAAATACAAGGCTGGTCTCTGAAGGGTCCCTATGTGGTACGAAGGATGGAGACACTGGAAGAATTAAAGCATAAAGAAGTAATCTCAGATTATATTTCACAAAAGTAGCACAGAGCAGAGATGTATAAACTTCAGTTGAAAAAAAGAGTGAGAAGGGAGGTGAAGGGAAATGAGTTACCATGTAGAAAAAAAAAAAAAGATCCATACTTTGCTCTGTTTTCTCCAAAACCACATCCTCTTCAAAACTAAGAGGCCTTCATGCAACAGACCAGATGCTCTCCTTCAGCAATATCAGTGGACGGCTCACGGCTCAAAGAGAGACAGGTATCTGACAGCCATGCCCATGCCAAGGAGAGAGGCATGATTTCCTAAAATGAGTGAATCTTGATTTTTCCTTCCTGTCTGCTGGGGAAGCCTTGACAGCCTGCCTGCTAGGAGGCGCTGGCTGGTGGATGATGGTGGTAATTGGTGAAAATCAACAATTAGTCATGCCTGGCACAGTGAAAAAAAATAAAGTTGGGCAGAAAAGTGAAAAGACATGAGGTATGAATTGCAAAACACAGAAGCAAAGAGGCTGTTTTCCTGTGAATTCACCCAGGGGATAAGCAAAGAGTATTTCCATATGCGAGCCTCCTAAACACAGCCCCACATCTAGGAAGCTGAGGGGACTATTCCAGTCACCTGCAGAGAGCATGCGACTTCCCTCTCCTTGTGTGAGCTGACATTTTACAGAAATGCACATGTAATTGTGTTATGTAGGGTGCCTAAAGATATCACTTAATGTGCAAGAACAGACTCTTCTAAATTGTGACACTCAATTCCTATTCTCCCTTGCTTGCCAAAAAGTCCACATTTGACATTTCTTTCCCCAAACTCTTCTTTCTCCCGATGGCTCTCTTTCTCTTTTATCAAACTTCTTCAAGTAGGAACTACGGGACTTACAAAGATATTTTAGAAATCATTTTTCCCCATTCTAACAGAATTTCACATCCAAGTTGGTCTCCCAAGTGATCGTCCTTTTTTGCAGACCCGTGGCTTTCTCTCCTACTCTGGCTAACATTCCAGACGGAGACCATGGGTTCTGCAGCTGACCAGCCTTGACCATGAAGGACCTTGGCCGTGAACTGAAGGGTCCTTGCATATTCATCAGCATATTCTTGGGCATATTTGAAACGGATCATTTTATTCAAGGCCATGATCATAACATTGTGTGCATAAAATGCCATCAATGTAAGTGGTGATATATTTCACAGTCTTTCTTCCTGGTTCTCTGGGTGCTTTTTCATAGGTGGGAAATGGTAAAACATCTCTGCCGTGGTTCGTTTCTTGTATTTACAGTCCATGACAGAAAATATCCTTTGCACAGATCACCAGATCCGAAGAAATTCTCACATGTGACATCTACTACACACAGTGTGTGGGCACACCCAACAGTTTCCCCCCCAATTTTCATATAGTGTCTTAATGTCATCATATTAAAAGTGTTTCCTCAAGTGAATGTCTAAATAAAATGCATATAAAGTCATACTCAATTATGAAAACAGAATATGTTGGATTGTTATTTGAAATTAGAACTTATAGTTCTAAAAGTTACTGAATTGTTTCAATCAGACATCTATGCCCTCATCTTTTGGTTACTAAATCTCTACAGGAAAAAATAACAAAATCAAATATATGTAGTAAACTAATTATATATATATATATATATACATATATATGTGTATATATATATATATATATATATATATATATATGGCTTCCCAGGTGGCATTGGCAGTAAAGTACCTGCCTGCTAATGCAGGAGACTTAAGAGATATAAGTTTCTTTTCTGGATCAGGAAGATCCCCTGGAGGAGGGCATGGCAACTCAGTCCAGTATTCTCGCCTGGGGAATCCCATGGACAGAAGCTACAGACCATGTGTCCACAGAGAGTTGGGCATGACTGAAGTGACTTAGCAGAGACACACACACGTGTGTGTGTGTGTGTGTGTGTACATCTATATACCCAAATACTTAATATTAGTCCTTCTAAATAAGAAGTTATTTGCTCTAAAGAATATTGAAGGTCCACAAAATTTCTTTCGAACTGTAAAACGTGGTAATTTATACTTAAATGTCTTGAATATTTCAAGACAAATGTTGTCACCTAAGCCTATGCTGTAAAAATGTCTATAAAAGAGCTTAGTACCTCTTGTGTAATATTGTATGCATTGCATTTCGTTACACTTATTATACAAATTGAAATGAATAATAATTTGCAGTTTTGCATCCCATGAATACTTTTTAGTATTCTCCAGCAGTAGTTAATATGCTAACCAACTTTACTGAAAGGCATGCAGATGTAGAAGAAATCTATCTGGGGACTTTAATTATCACCTTGTCAAATCCAAATTATTATCTTGTGAGTTCATTTCCATAAAGTATCCCCTTTGCTGTGCCATGAGTTAGCATGTGTCTACTTCCTCTTACCTTTTTTGTATCTATCTGGAGTCTTTAATCCTTTCAAAAGAGATACTTCTCATCAGATTGTGATCTTTACCATAAAGGATTTGGTCAGAAAAAAAAAAAGTTATAAAGACTTCATGTTGGCAGAAGAAAGATCTGTACAATGTATAAAACAGACTTACTATCAATAATGCCCACAAATCAGGTAGTATCAATTTAAGGGAAATATTGAAAAGAAGACACTATGATTTATCAGACATTGGAGAAAACATGAATGTTGCAATGTTGCAGGTTCTTTCGGGAGTTACAAGATTTGCAGTAGCTACAAGATTAAGAAAATGTGTGGGCTTTGTAACTTTTGCTGAGACATATCTTTTGGTTGTAAGTGGGAAGAGAGGCAAGAGAAATGATGTTTATGTTTCTCTTCCCAGGTCAAGATCAAGTTTTTCTAGACAGACAGTGAAGATGAAAGGGGAGGAGAAGGGAAAGTAAAAGCATATAGGACAAAGGAGACTTTTGTTCATCCCCTTAATCATTTGTAAAGGGGCAGAACTCAGCATTCAGATTTACTCAATTCACTCCATCCTAAAATGTTTATCTTGAATTAAAACTGAAAGTACCTGTTTGAACACTCCAGGCAGCTTTTATGATACAATGGATGGTAAACAAGACCTTGTTTTGACTTTCCTGTAATTTCAAAAGCTTTCATTGAAAAGATTTAGTGTTATTTAGGGGGACCCCCAATAATTATTAAAATGTGTTAAAGTATAGCTTCAGATATTTCAATAAGCATTGCAGCTAAGAACCTCTATTATCACCTGTCATGCACCCACCCCACCCTCACCCCTCAAATTTACAAATGAAGAATTAAAACAGTGTACTTTAACTAATGAAGTGGTGGCAAAGAATTAGTGACTAAGCTAATGATCTCACTGCCAGCAGATCCAAATCCAGAAATCTATCTCACCTCCAGGGGGTTATCACAAAGGCTGATTTGCTGAGTTAAGTACCTGAGGCAGGACTGGGGTTTAATATCATTTATTCAAGGAGAGTGGATGTTAGGCAAAGTCTGTTGTGCTGAGGAAAATCACAAGTCTTTCTGAAGAGAGTCCCTTTAAATGTATGGGGGGAAAAGGCCAAAAAAGATGTGCATTAGAAAAAAATGCAAGGCAGTCAACGGTAACCAGGACCATAAGCCAGACAAAATCAATCTAATGGTCTTTCTCGAAAAGGACTTGGCTTCCATCCACTCAGAATTCTTCAATGGTCATTATTAGATATCCCCTTCAGAGATACATTTGGAGAGGATCCCTTTGATTTAAAGTGGTAAATCAAAGTAATAGAAATGCTTCTTAAGTAAACAGGACAATCCATAAAGAAGAAATCTAGTACTATGCAACTCTCTTCTGTTGAGACTAACATACTGCTCTTGCCATGGTTTTATCGGGCAAAAACATGTAAAATTCTACCCTGCGTCACTCGCTTACCTATTCAGTATTTGTTCATGTATAAGTCTGTTGACTGAGACTTTCTCTCGTTCATTCTCGAGAGGCTGTCTAAGTCTCCCAAATATTGTTGGAGGAAATGCTCTGCACTTTCTCCTTCTAGGCAGCCAGGTCACCAAGGAACATACTCAGGTCTCAAGAGGAGTAGAAGCTGGTCTTGCACCGGGGTTGTAAAGGCCACTGATCTGACTCATAAGCCAGTCAACTCCTTAACAGAGCTGCATATCAGGTCTTGTTTCAAATTTTAAATAAGTAAAGAAAACTCTGTCTTCCCATCTGAAAACAAGTCAACCCAGTGCCCCTACTGCAAACAGATTCACTGTTTTTCCTAAAGGAACGTGCACAAGCATTTGGGAGGCAAATACCACATCTTCTTGACATTTTCATGGGCGAACTTCTGTGTGGCTTGCCAAGAAAACTCCTTTTAAAAAATTCTGCAGCTTCATCTTCTTAATCTGCCTTCTCATGTTATTATGTCTCTTTCACCTTTCCCAAATTTCCGGACTCTCGCTTATTTTCCCCATGTTGACTGTTACATTATGTGAACCCATTGCCCTGTTGTTTTACAAGTTGCACACAGTGAATGAGCCACAAGTGAACTATAAACAAGCAAACACCGAAGTTGGGTCTGCAATCCCAAACTGAAGAAGAAACTGGGAGAAGAATTAAAATGGGTCAAGCCATACTTCTTGGGCACACAATACTCTTTCACATTCCCAGCCATCAAAATGCATTTAAAAGCATTTTATGAGCAGGTAAGAAACTCTGAAACAAATTGTTTTTGCTGTGTTGAGCATAGAGGAAACGATGCTGGTATGGAGCGTATTGAGCTGGAATAGATAGGAAACCCAGGACGTCTTTGGAAGCACTTCTGATGGGGGAGGTGAAATGAGGCACAAACTTTTAAATTGTTGCTATTACCCACAACAGCACAGGGCCAAAGGGGGTGCGGGTGAAAAGTGTGATTTCCTTAATTTAATTTAGCCGGATAGGCATTTGAGATATTTATCTTTAACTACATCCGAGACTAATAATTACAACAAATACGGGCATATACGGCTGAGATAAATAAAAACAGCTGTGAATGCATCTGAACATGCAAAAATAATAGAGCTGTCACCTGTGTCTCTCTTAAATTAAAGCTTTGCTAAACGCGGTCCTTTGTAATCCTGAGCGAAGCGGTACTTTCAGGGCACATGGTGCAGAGGCAGCCGCGAAGTGTTTAATCCACATTCAGGATGCTGATAACTTGAAGTATGCCCTATTCCTCAGCTGCTCTGTGGTGTAAAGAGAACCATTGATTTCTGCCAACTGACAAGCAATCAAGCATAAAAAACTAGTAGCAGACGTACCCATAGAGTAATTCCCGCTAATTCTTGCCCCGGGGTCCTTTCTGTAAGGAAACCATTGATTTCAACTTGTTTAGGTGGATTTTCCAAAGTGATCTCTTTAAGTTTATATTCTAGACTGTCTCGAAAAAGGAACCCAAATTAAATTGCATGAAACTGGTGAAACGAATCAAACGTCTCAAGTTTTCCAGGTGGAGATTTTGCCTTGGGTTTTGTTTAGTTTACAGAGGGTTTAAGGCAAATAAGGGACAAAAGAAGCACACAAAAAAGTTTTTTGACATTTAATGGATGACCTCAGAATGATTTTAAATTAAGTGTATGACGAAAAGGAGAAGGCCTTTAAATTGAGCTGATGAAAATAATTTTAAGTAGTAAGGATAACTAAGACTATTTTTACATTTGATGCTTTAAAGAGGAAAAAAAAAGCCTAAGAAAAAAGTATTTATAAACATTCAGTATTTGGACAACTCCAGAGAAGCACTCTTAGGGATATTTGAAAGAAAAACATAAAGGCTCTGCTAAAAAAGAAAATGTTAAATAATATTCACTGAGGTGGGGGGGGGGGCGCACCATATTTATCCATAGGTGCCTCTGGGGTATAAATGAATATTCTACTTTTTAAAATTTAAGGAGATGAGTTATGTAGGTTTTCATAAATTCTTGATTTTCATCCCCTTCACACCTAGATGAGAAGTGCCAGGAAAGAGCTGTAGGCCATCAGAAAGATTCCACTGGGTGTGCTCAGGGCCGGAAGTGCAGGAGGTAATCGGATGCTGGTGGAAGCTGATCAGTAACAGGTGGGAGGCTCGCGCCATCAAAACATTATAAGGTGAGGGGGGCAAACTGGGAGGCTAGCACTGACAAATACACACAGCATTGTGTCCATCCTGAAGGCAGTCACCCCTGATTGTTCCCTGGAAGCACTGATGCTGAAGCTGAAGCTCCAGTACTTTGGCCACCTGATGCGAAGAACTGACTCACTGGAAAAGACCCTGATGCTGGGAAAGATTGAGGGCAGGAGGAGAAGGGGACGACAGAGGATGAGATGGTTGGGTGGCATCACCACCTCAGTGGACAGGAGTTTGAGCTAACTCCGGGAGATAGTGAAGGACAAGGGAGCCTGGCGTGCTGCAGTCCATGGGGTCACAGAGAGTCAGACACAACTGAGCTACTGAACAAGAGCAGCAACTATAAAACAGGTAACTAGTGGGGAGCTACTGCATAGCGCAGGGAGCTCGGCTCCGTGCCCTCTGATGACCCAGAGCGGTGGAGTCGGGGTCCCAGAGGAAGGCATGTTTGTGGACACACAGCGGATCCGCTTAGCTGTACATCAGAAACGAGTGCATTGTAAAGCAGCTACCATAAACCAAAAGAAAGCTACAGAATGCACAGTTGTTTCTCTCACCCACAGCATCACCGTGACATCTGAATTAATAGTGGTCATAGTTTACTGAGTGACTATTACCATGTTCTTTGCATTACAATGATTTCTTTGTTTATTTCTCACAATAATCATACAACACTCGGTATTGTTTTTGGCCCCTTTGTACAGAGAAAGACATGGAGTCAAAGATAAGTCTGGTATTTCGTTCGAGGAGAATAGCTACGAAGTGGTAGAACGTGGATTTGTCGGTTCCGGCTGCTGCCTTTAAGCACTGGAATACCAGTTTTCAGAGTGTGGTCCCTGGGGTGGCAGCATCTAAGGAGCTGTTGGAAACTGAGGTTCCGGGACTTCCCACAGATCTACCAACACGGAACTCTAGGAGCAAAGCCTCAGAGACCCTCCAAGTGGGGCCGAGGCACTTTCTCGTGGAGAAGAAGGGCCCCGGATTCCTCCTCCACCAGCACCGTGCGAGCAGACTGGTGACTGGACAAGTATTCACTCAACCAACTGAAATAGCTCTTCGTTAAATGAAATGCCAAGGAGACTGGGCCTCTTGGCCTCTTTGTCTTTTCCAATGAGTCAGTTCTTCACATCAGGTAGCTTAATTCTTACCCCCCTGAATCAGTAATGAAAATTGCTTTGTAGGGACACGATGCGTTAGAGAGAAAAGTGCCTCTTCAGAAAGCAGGGAGAGCAAAACAAATAATAAACATCACACAGATACTTCTTGAAACTGTGACGCATTTCCTGAGCCTCTGTCATTCTGCATTAGCCACATACTCCAGAATATTAGCCCACTGAAAATTCAAAAACAGGTTCATTGAGATAGCTTCCCTAACAAAATATGACAAGTGTAAAATCACTGGAAAATATGCCAAGTGCTGGATTTGCCCAACTGACTCCAAACGCTCTAGAAATGCAGAGGTGACTGTGCATGCAGAAGGAAAGAGAAAAATGCATGGACCTTGAGTTAAGCCTTCCTAAATTACAGTATGTGACTACACCAGACTTTGTCCTCTGTGATGGTTCGTTTTAGGCCAAGGTGACAAGGCTGGGGTGCCCTGTTGCTTGTTAAATGTGATCACAGGTGTGTCTCTGAGGGTATTTTGTAGATGTGATGAACAATTACAGTCCATTGACTTTATGTAAAGGAGACATCCTTCTAGCACATGGGTGGGCCTTGTCCAATCAGTTGAAGACATTAAAAGCAAAATCCAAGGGTTCCCAGAAAAGGAGAAATTCTACCTCCAGACACTTCCCTAGACAGCCTGCCTGAGACTCGAGTTTGCTGGTCTGTCCTAGGAATTTTAGATTTACTAGTCTCCACCCAAGGTTTCCCAGGTCACTCAGTGGTAAAGAACCTGCCCACAGGCATTACAGGAGACTCAGGCTCAATCTCTGAGTCAGGAAGATCTCCTGGAGGAGATAATGGCAACCCACTCCAGTATTATTGCTGGGATAATCCCATGGACAGAGAAGCCTGGCAGGCTATAATCCATGGGGTGGCAAAGAGTTGACACAACTGAATGAGTGAGCTCAAGTCTCCATCTAAGCACCATATAAGCCAATTTCTTGAATAAATCTCTCTCTCCCTTTCTCTCTGACCAATTCTGCTCCTTTGGGGATGAACCCTGACTGATAGACTCAAAGTTCAAAACTCCATTTGGATGGTTACCAGCTCTCATTTAGTTTATTCTGTGTCCTGGTGCCCAGCTCAGCTCCTAGAATCCAAGCCATTATTTATTTTTCCTATGAGTTACTGTAGCTCATACATGACTTGGCCTTGAAAGAAGTCCCTGAGTAAAACTTGGGAATCTCAGAGCTGGGAGAAATTCTTTTCAGTTGCATCTGACCCTTTGCAACCCAATGGATTGGGGCTCACCAGGCTCTTCTATCCATGGGATTCTCCAGGCAAGAGTACTGGAGTGGGCTGTCTTTCCTTCTCCAGGGCATCTTCCGACCCTGGGTTTGAACTTGGGTCTCCTACGTTGCAGGCAGACTCTTTACTATCTGGGCCACCTGGGAAGCTCCTAGAAGCACATAGACCTGGGTTTGAACCCCGATTCAGCCTGTCCTCTTGGAGCCTCAATAAGCTGGGGTAAATAAACATCAAGAAGAGTGTCTAGAGCACTGTAGCTGCTACGCAAACTTAACATTCTTGACACCAAGTCTTCACGGTGTTGTAATATTAGCCCACAGACCACTGAGGATGAGGAAAAATACTCTGAAGCTTTCACACACCATGTTCCCTAGCTGGCTAACCACTTAATTCAGCATACAATGTTTCCCTTAGTTATTAAGTGAGGAGCAAATATTATGTAAGATTATGGAACCTGCTCAAGCTTTCCTACTAGGCTGAGATTTAAATCCATGTCTTTCTAATTTCAAATATTATTTTGCTGTACCTCACAGAGATGGATCCATCCTTTCACCCGCCCCAGGATCCATCCTATTGGTGTCAATTCAGTGACTGACCAACTGGCTGGTTTGACCTGTGAAATTGGTCCAGTTGCCGAGATTAAAAAGAGAGAGGACTTTGAAACAATACCCAAGTTCAAATGGTGAATATAGCTCAGATTTTCTCTCCTAATTAATCTTTCTAATTTGGTTCACATGTGAAATTGGTTTGCAAAATGTGTTTAAAATATAAATGACCTTTCAACGGGTGCCTTCAAATCTTTAGGATTGATTTTTACATAATTTATACAGATCATTTATGAGAAAAGTCAGATAATATAACAATAAATATATATATGTATGGGTGAATAGAATACACTTTTGAATGTATCTTAAAATTAATTGTGATATAAGCAAAGGATGAAATTGTTTTCATGTCTTTAGAATACACAGTGACAAAAATAATTGATCTAGAAAATGTTGCTATTTTTACATTTTTCTTGAAGGGTTGTAGCTCTATTTTCCTGAACAGGAGTGCATTTTCTTCCTCAATTGAGGCATCTCTTAGAAGAAATGCAATAAGTTTTACAAAAATCCTCAGGATGTTGTGTAATATAAGAGCACAGACCACTTTTTAGATACAATAAATGAGTTTGGGGTCTAAATTTTAAGTCCAACTCTACCACTCACATATATAGAGTTCTCTCACTCCTTCTTGTGTGTTTGCTCTCAGTTTCTCCATCTGTAAAATGGGAATGACATCTAGCTCACTGCTTTACTTAGAGCATTTTTTCCCCAAATATTGCCTCTCATAAGACATGCCTAGGGTGATTTAAAAATACTACAAACCAACGAATCTGTGGATGAGACCCAGGCATTAGTTAAAAAAAAAAAAAAGTTCTCCTCACAGTTTTATTCAAACTTGGATGTACATTAGAATCTCCTGATAAGTGACTAAAGCTGAATTCCCAGGAGCACGGTTTGAACACTAGTTAGACCAGTGTTTCTGTAAGCGCATCATGCTTAAGGAGGATCAGGAGGGTTTCTGTTAAAATACAGATTTTGACTCATCAGGTCCAGGCAGGGCTGTATCTCTGACGGTCTCACGGCAATTCTGCTGTCACCAGTGCCCAGGACACACTCGTGAGGATCCGGGTGGAGAGCTAGCACACAGCGCCCCAGCTGGTTGCAGATACACTGACCCCTCACCCCTGACCAGTCGCCTCCTTCACCGCTCATGCCTCTGCCAGCATCACGCCCTTCTATCTGTTCCCTGATGCGAAGAAGTCTGAAGACCTGACTTGGATGTTTAAACATATACCCAAAATGCGTGGGCTTCCCTGGTGCTCAGTCGGCAAAGAATCCACTTGCAATGCAGGAGAAGTGGGTTGTCCTTGGGACATTCAGATCCCCTGGAGAAGAAAATGGCAACCTACTCCAGTATTGTCTGTCTTGGAGAATTCCATGGACAGAGGAGCCTGGCAGGCTACAGTTCATGGGGTCACAGAGTGTTGGGCATGACTAAGCCACTAAACTACCAACACAAAATGTCTAAAAGTTACTAACACATTGTAGCTATTCAATAAATGCTCATTGGTATCAATTGAAAACTGCCTTCCAAATGAAACTAATAACACCCCAATTCTTTTTAACCCTGGGCCTGATCCAACCCGCCTGCCTACCCCTACTCCAACGATACCCACTTAGTGAGGACTTAGGTTTCCTAATGGAAGAGTAACCTGGGGGAGAAGTGCAAGGACTCTCGTTTCTTGTTTTGATAACACGTATGATTCTAGGAGCCCGGGGTATGTAGGGGTGATCTGAAAATATGTTGCAATCACACTCTTATCAAAACCTCTCCTAACAAGAGATCTCTGGAATCAGGAGGAACTCCCAGATGAAACCTGAAAGTTATGTCTGCAACAGTAGCTTCCAGCGAGGGGAGCAAATCCTGAAATGTGCCAGAAGATCTCAGAATTGAAAAGGAATATCCCAGGTGATATTGAGGTTTCTGGCAGTAGCTCTCCCACTAATCAGCTCTGTGTCCTGAGATAAATTACATAATTTGTTGCGTTCTCAATTATCCCATTTGTAAAGTGAAAGTAATATCTCCCCTGAATAATTCATAGGAATAGTATAAAGGAAAAAAAAAACAACAGATATCCTAGGTCTGAAAATTAAGGGGTGCTGCATGATAATACATTGTCATCACTATTATATATATTATTTATACTAAACAGAATAGAATCAGCGTGCTTTTTAAATTGGTTTTCTTCTTGCTGCTAAATATATTCCTAGGTTTACTCTGCATCAAAACTACTGTTCCAAAATAAATACAGGTTGCGTTTTATGGTTATTTCTCATCCATGATTGTGGAGAAACACCTTTCAATCTAGGTTCCTGTGATTAACTTCTGCTTATCATAAATAACAACATTGGTTCAGAGATTGAGCAGATTGCTACTATTTTAGCATAAACTTTCACTTGATAATTCTGACGCATTTGAATGCCTATTAAAACTGCCAAGTTACTAGCAATCTTTCCTATTTAAAAATAGGGATAAATTTATATTGTTATTGGAATACACATGAGTCACGTTTCCAGAAAATTCCTAAGATAATTTTAAGTTTAGATGTAGGGAAGGATTAATTTTACAATGATTAACTTAAATTCTTAATCTTGTAGGGGGTAGCACAGATGCAGCACCTTTATTTTCCTTAATTTTTTTTTTTTACGTATTAATACATCTTTCAGAGTTGAAACAGGTTGGTCCAAAGATCTCACGCAGGGGAAAGCAGTTTTTTAAAATGTTGCCATGACTTCATTGTCACATTTCCTATTTTTCACATGACATCTAACTGTTCAGATTTTTGTAGCATCAACCCAAGGCTTATGCAAACAGTATGACTCCACTGATATGTTACAATGGAGAGTTCTCAGTGACTTGTAATCGTGATCAACTAAAGCACTGGCTTAGATGGTAAAGAGCTTGCCTGCAATGCAGGAGCCCTGGGTTCGACACCCGGGTCAGAAAGATTCCCTGGAGAAGGAAATGGAAACCCTCTCCAGTATTCTTACCTGGGACATCCCACGGCCAGAGGAGCCTGGCGGGCTACAGTCCAAGGGGCTGCAAAGAGCTGGACGCGACAGAGTGACTAACACTTTCAAAGCAAATCTCACTCAAAACTTCTTTTAAAGGGGTGGGATTCACTGCAAATAAAAATCCCACCAATGCTTGCTATGAGCATGGTCACTTTACACTCCTCATGGAGGTAGAATCACTCAGTATTTTTCTGTACCTAACTTTTATTTCACTAAACAAAATCTCTTCCAGTTTCCCCCGTGTTGCCTCAGGGGCTGGGGGAGGGAGAAGCTGGGAGTTATCAGTCAATGGCTAAAATTTCTCCTGCACAAGGTAAGTTCTAGAGATTTATCGCACAACACAGGTCTCTGCTGTTGGTGCTGACGCTGCTAAGTCCCTTCAGTCGTGTCCGACTCTGTGCGACCCCATAGACGGCAGCCACCAGGCTCCGACGTCCCTGGGATTCTCCAGGCAAGAACACTGGAGTGGGTCGCCATTTCCACACAGTCCTGTATGTAACAATAAATAACAACACTGCATTGTGCACCCAATAATTTGTTCAGAGGTTAAATCTCACATTAAGTGTTCATATCACAATAAAAAATATTTCTCTTGGAATGTTTTCATTTTGGCAGTGCCTCTTTGAAAGCTGATTTCATTGGAGGAAAAACTCAATTGAGAATTCTCAGGAGACTCCTCTAGAGTCACGGTTAGCATGCTAACTCCACAGTTAGCATGGCTGCAAAACATTTGAATGATGTATCTGACAGCTGTATGTCATAAAATGCAGTGTAAGGACTCGCCTCTGAATCCAGACATATCATAAATAATGATGCAAATTTCTAGAAATATGGAAACATCAGTAGGATATATCTATAGGACAAACTTCTTGAGAAACTGCTTTCTCTGGCGTGGGTGAGTTCAGGGCTTCTTCAGCTCACAGCTGGGACACTTTTTTGCTTTCACCTGAGACTATGCATATATTCTTCCTTGGAAGAAAAACTATGACCAACCTAGACAGCATATTAAAAAGCAGAGACATTACTTTGCCAACAAAGGTCTTTCTAGTCAAAGCTATGGTTTTTTCTAGTAGTCATGTTTGCATGTGAGAGTTGGACTATAAAGAAAGCTGAGCGCCAAAGAATTGATGCTTTTCAACTGTGGTATTGGAGAAGACTCTTGAGAGTCCCTTGGACTTCAAGGAGACGAAACCAGTCAGTCCTAAAGGAAATCAGTACTGAATATTCATTTAAAGGACTGACACTGAAGCTGAAACTCCAATACTTTGGCCACCTGATGCAAAGAACTGACTCCTTGGAAAAGACCCTGATGCTGCGACAGATTGAAGGCAGGAGGAAGGGGATGACAGAGGATGAGATGGTTGGATGGCATCACTGACTTGATGGACATGAGCTTGAGCAAGCTCCAGGACTTGCTGATGGACAAGGGAAGCCTGGCATGTGGCAATCCATGGGGTCACAAAGAGCTGGACATGACTGAGCAACTGAACTGAACTAAACTGATGAATATATTTGGGGCTTCCCTGCTGGCTAAGATGGTAAAAGAATCTGCTTGCAATGCAGGAGACCCTGGTTTGATCCCTGGGTCAGGAAGATCCCCTGGAAAAGGGCATGGCAACCCACTCCAGTATTCTTGCTTGGAGAAGCCCATGGACAGAAGAGCCTGGCGTGTTACAGTCCATGCAGTTGCAAAGAGTTGGACACGGCTGAGCGACTAACACTTTTACTGGCTGGCGGTTCAGCCAGGAGAGAATCTGCCTGCAGTGCAGGAGACCTGGGTCCGATCCCTGGAAAAGCGTATAGCGGCTCACTGAGTATTTTTGCCTGGGGAATCCCGTGGACTGAGGAGTCTGATGGGCTACAGTCCCTAAGGTCGCAGGGAGGCGGACACAACTGATGCCCCTTAGCACATGTGCATGCATATGTTTGACTCATTAAGAAAGCCCAGGGCCCTCCTGTCACCCTTCCCTCACCATCTTCACTGATGAAAAGAAAATCTAAACCTCACAACTCCACCCTGGCACCCCTTCCTCCACTATGGATGTCCCGGTTATTGCCATGGATGCATGCTAGAATCTGCCAGTCAGTTGCCCCGCCAAAAAGCAAAGTAGGCAAGAAAGACAACCAGGACCCCTTGGGGATGCAGCTTTCAGATGGGAATGCCAGCTGCGGTCCATCAGTGGCCGAACAGGCAACACAGATGCCCTGAAATTTGAATTCAATTGGTCCTGGTCCCTGGTCTTCTGGTCTCTCTGCCATGTGCAGAAGTTGACTCTTTGGCCTTCCTGGAGATGTGTGAAGTCCTAAACATCCTTTAAATTAAATCCATCCTCTCAAAAAAAATGGCCAGAGGTTGCTTTGTGCAATTTTTGAGTTATACCTACAAACGTAGCTCCCAGTGAGGTGAGCAAATCCTTCTTTTTCCTGAAACTAAGTTCCCATCATGACAATTCTTGTGTACTTCATAAATATCAGATTTATATTTCAAATATCATTTTTCTTTTCTTGAAACTAGATGTCTGAATTCATGGACTAAAGTGGCGGCGGCGGTCTTTGATGCTGCCGTGGACTTTCTCTAGCTGAGCAGAGCAGGGCTACCCCTAGCTGCAGCGGCTCCCTGGGTGGCAGAGGACAGGCTTCAGTAGCTACAGCTCACTAGCTGTGGCTCATGGACTTAGCTGCCCTGCAGCACAGGGAATCTTCCCAGACCAGGGATTGAACCGCTGTCTCTTGAATTGCTAGGTGGATTCTTAAACAGCGGACCACCAGGGATGCCCTAGGCTCTATTTTTTCTGGACAACAGGCAACTGGCAGAGGTAGTCAAGCATAGTCTTCCCAGCCCCATGGAAATACATGGCTTTGATTACAAAAACGGAAAATGATGTTCATAAAAATAAACCATAACTAAAACAATAAAAATGCTTGCTCTGTTCCTACCTCTCAGGTAAGCTGGAAATGGGTGATATAAGAAGTTCTTATAAAGCATTTACCAAACATAAACTGGAAGGAAATTTTTAAATGGCAACAATAATTTCACTTGCCTTAGAACTGGGGGAGCATCTTTTTTTTTTTTAATTTCTTTTTAATCATTTCAGGAGTTTCCTGCAGCTCCCTTCTACTCTTCATAGTAGCATTTATCAGAATCATTGAATTAATTTCTGACACCCTAAAGCCTTTCTTCTTTTTCCTAGAATTTTAGATGTCTATTTCCCATGGGGGAATTGTTAGCAGGTGACGTTTCATGGCACAAACTTGCTTTTATTTGCAAGTTCCTCATATCTTGGACTTCCCTTAAAAGCAAACTTTCAAAGAGAGGCACAAAAAAGTTCCAGTCCTTTCAAGCTCTTCCCTTTCCAGTCGCTTCCCAGTGAGTGGTCAAAGAGATAAGTACTCTGGCAGAAGCCAAGCTGTGGGGGCCAAAGGCTGGAGCAAAGGCCACCCAGACATTTTGGCCCATGATCCTGGCAAAGCTGGGCTCGCCAAGGAGAGGACCCTTTCCCAGCCAAACTGGCGGGAGTCTTTGACCGCCTGGGTCAGCGGCTCTCCTTCCTGAGACAGCTTTTAGAAGCGACACCATGTGATTCGCTAATGCATCCTACATTCATCCATTTATGTTACAGTGAAAAGTTTTTTTTTTCCCTTCCCCACTTTATGGTTCATTTATTTAGCTTTATGTCCTCATTTGCAGAAAATGCAGAGATGTGTATTTAATCACTGAAACGACTCAAGTCAAAACTTATATTAAAATTGTAATTTTTTGATAATCTGTCTTATTGTTGAAAGTACCCTCAGTGTTCTTTTATGTGTACGGATAATTATCCATGGTATGATGCCGAGTATTGACACCCTGTAGTCTCAATTAAATATTATAACTGCTTAATGAAAGGCAACAGGGGCTTTTGCAGTTAGTAATTATAACCATAACCTGGAATTGAAACTCTCAATTCACCCTCAGACTGCTTAATAAGTTAGAAAATGAAATGGTTGTGGCCATTATGTCTCTGAGGGTACTTTTCATGACAGAAGAATAATAGAAGCATGATGAAAAAATTCCTACAATTGTTTTGGTGAAAGCTCGGAAAGGCTTTTTTACTTACCTTTATCTTTTTCCTTGATAACGATTTAAGATGTTACACTTCTGAAACGTTTATTTTTCCCCATGTAAAATTAAAATTTCTCCTTTGCTAATAATCTGCAGATTTTTAAGACAAAAAGTAGACATACTATTAATAATAGATTGACTGGATTACTTTCTTCATAGAAAATAAGACCATAAAGGATACATAAGGTAAGCACAACTTTAAATTCAAGACTAATCTGTGGGAGAAGGCAAGGGTGGGATGTTCTGAGAGAACAGCATTGAAACAAGTTTACTATCACAGGTGAAACAGATCACCAGCCCAGGTTGGATGCATGAGACAAGTGCTCAGGGCTGGTGCACTGGGAAGACCCAGAGGGATGGGATGGAGAGGGAGGTGGGAGGGGGGATCGGGATGGGGAGTACGTGTAAATCCATGGCTGATTCATGTCAATGTATGGCAAAAACCACTGCAATATTGTAAAGTAATTAGCCTCCAACTAATAAAAATAAATGGAAAAAAACAAACAAAAAATAAATTCAAGATTAAAACTCTTAAAAATGAAAGAGAAAGGAGTTAATGTAAAGGTTTTATTTTTTCCATTCTCACATAATGATATTACAAATTTAAAAATATAGCACATAATCCTTTTAGTTGACAAAGCAAAAAATAAGTGCTTTTTAACCAGATTTCAATAGCCGTTCTTTTCAAAATAAAGTTGCCTAAGAAAATTCATGGAATTTCATGGCTGAAGCAACCTTACAGTGTATACCATCCAATCCCATAACCTGTGCCAACTCTTTCAGTCTAACCACATATTAAAATGCAGCTTCATAGAACTTCCAGAAGCACAGAAGGAAAACAAAATTTGTAGAAATTTTAAAGTGGGGGGAACAATTCTTCCAATATCCAATTAGGAGTTTAATTAAGGTAGCCTTTGAATCATGCCTGATCTATAATGATCTGCCTTCGACTTTTCCGCTAGAAGGCAGAAGGCTCTCCAATCTCATCCAAGGGTCCCACCATGTTGAGGACCGAAAGAAACAAAGCCTTTAGCCAAGCATCTGACTCACAAGAACCATCATGCCTGCAGTTTTTTAGACTAACGCTTTTGTCAGCTAACCCATGGCCTGGTAAGTTTATCATTGAACTCTCCAACTCTATCTTACAAGGTAGTACATTTGCTTTTTCTTTTATTTCAAGAAAACTAGTCTAAATGGCCTTTTATGTGTCTGATCAACTCAGAACCTAAACATACCTACTTTTCTGGAATTTATAGCCAGACATAACTTCCTTCTCTCAGTTATTAAGTTTTAGGATTCTGTTGGCAAATTTCCCCACCAACCATGTTACTAATCATTTTTCTGGGAACTCTTTAAGGATACAACCACAAACTTCTAATAGTTATACTGTGACCCAGGCTCTATTTAAAAAACAAACAGAAAATATAAGGAAACAAAGAAGAGACACTCTGTGGTATAGAAGGAAAAACTCTGGACTAGATGTCCTGTGATGGCATGTCTTTAGGAATCAAGCTCCGAGAGCCTCGGGGTGTACAAAGAGAAATTCCCAGCCACTTAACAGTCCTGCCTGACTCTGTGACCCCATGGACTGCAGCACGCCAGGCTTCTCTGCCTCCACTGTCTCCTGGAGCTTGCTCAAACTCATGTCCATTGAGTCAGTGATGCCATCCAACTTCTCATCCTCTGATGTCCCCTTCTTCTCCTGCCCCCAATCCTTCCCAGCATCAGGGTCTTTTCCAATGAGTTGGCTCTTCACATCAGGTGACCAAAGTATTGGAGCTTCAGCTTTAGGATCAGTCCTTCCGATGAATAGTCAGGGTTAATTTCCTTTAGGAGTGACTGGATTGATCTTGCTGTCCAAGGGACTCTCAAGAGTCTTCTCCAGCACCAGAATTCAAAAGCATCAATTCTTTGGCACTCAGCCTTCTTTAGGGTCCAATTCTCCCAGCCACACATGACTACTGGAAAAACTATGGCTTTGACTGTATGGATCTTTGTGGGCAAAGTGATGTCTCTGGTTTTTAACATGTTGTCTAAGATTGTCATATTTAACTCTGAGCCAGGGATGACATATTCCTTTCAAGTTTCAGCTTTATGTGTATGCATTCCAGATTAAGTGGTTTATTTCATGAGGAGAATAAACCTCATGTCAAGTTTTGGAGGCAATCAAATTTCAAAGGAACACATTTCTCTAGAGTGGAGGAATACATTTTGAAAGCTTACTGAGATGCTATCAGCAATAACTAGCACTATTCAGCATAGAAATAGCAAAAACATGATGATGAGAATTTTAAACATTTACTAAGAACATCACAGGAACTTTGGCATGGGACAAAAGTGACCCAGCAGGGCAAATGTGGAAACGGGAATAGAATTACCTGCAAATGAAACAGATATGGAGGATAAATAAAAAATTTCGGCTCAAGCAGACAAGACAATAGTTCCCCTGTCCTGTTTCCAGCCAAGGAAATTACCTGGACTAATAGGATTTGATATACCTCAGTGAGACGCCCCGGCCTGTAATTTCTCCATTTCCTCCCCTCCCCCTCCCAAACTACACAGTGCATTTAGCCAGTTAAGTGGTTGAAATGGAGCCATTTTTATTTAGCTTTTGCTATTTTCCAAAGCATTCTTTCTTATAGTAAAGCTAGAAGGCATTCAAGGTAATAAATGGATATTTTAAACTGTATTTCCAAAACTATCATCCGATAAATTCTTTGAACATTGATTTAACTACGAATATTAAATTAGCACCTTTCTTAACATGTACTGAACCTGGAAAATGAGGAAAGATACAATCAGACATCAACTGATCCCCTCCCCCCACTGCTAATGGAAATCCCGGGACCTGAACAAAACACAGTAGATGCTCCAGGTATCAGACACTTGCTCCAAGGTAACTAAGAGTGCTCTAGACACTTTCAGGCTCAAGAATCGCCTGGTTCTGTTAATTACAATCCTCTAACCTCTACAAGAATGGAAATGTCAATACTTGCTTAAATTCTCTTCACCAGTTTGGCCAATCCCGGGAGCACGCAGTAAGCGTCTTTCTTCTCCGTGTTTAAGTATAAGCTTCCTTCCTTTCCTCTCAGGAGTGCAGTGGGAAGTGCTCCGGGGAGAAGAAAGCCAGTGCACTGATGCTTTGACTGACCGGCCAGGTGTGAACTTCCGGTGGATTCCTCCGGAAGTGAAGGGCAGTTTACTGCTGAATTGCTCCGGAAGTCAAGGACTCTTGACTGCTGAATTCTCTCTGAGGCCCCGCGCCATGGCTGGTGGTTCCCCTTCTCCCAGCTAGGCTGGATGTACACACTCCGGTTGCTCTCCTGAGATTCTGCCCCCAAACCCTGACCATCTGGCAATAGCGTCCTTCTGGCCTCAGCCTGCAGAAGTCCACTCGTTCACGAGAACCTTTTGTACTTTTAACTGTGATTCATAAGAAAAGTGCAAATTTGCCTGCCGTCAGCTGGAATGCAGTGGTTTCTAAGCAGCAGTCTTCTTGCTTGTGCCATGGGTGTACAAGCCTCCCTCCTTGAATGCTTTCTGGAGGAAATCCCACACTTCTGCGTCCTCTAAGGTTCCAGCACACACCGCACGCTCTTGGCAACTGGGGGGGGAGGTGGTTAGAGACTCAGGGTATATTGGCAATATCTCCAAGGACAGGCAGCAAATCTTTTTAATTTTTGTCTTAATTGAAGTATAATTGACTTACAATGTTGTGACAGTTTCATGTGTACAGTAAAATGATCCATATATATATGAAGTGATTTAGCATATATATGTGTGTGTATATAAATATATATAATGAAGTGAAGTGTTAGTTGCTCAGTCATGTCCTACTCTTTGCGACCCCATGAACTTTAGCCTGCCAAGCTCCTCTGTCCATGGAATTCTCCAGGCAAAAATACTGAAGTGGGTTGCCATTTCCTCCTCCAGGATATATATACATATACACATACATAAAAACAGATATATATATCTGTGTGTATATATATATATATTCATTTTCAGGTTATTTTCCATTATATGTTATTAAATGATATTGAATATAGTTCCCTATGCTTTGAAGCAGGTCCTTGTTGATTTATTTTGTATATAGTGGTCCACAACTCTTCCTTTATATTTCCCTTGTGGATAGGAGCCCAAGGTCAAGGAACCTATTTTGGACACTATAAGTCAACAATCAGTATAATTGTCTTTCTCTTGAATTCAATCTATCTTTTCTCACTGATTGTTTTTTTAAATCTCACTGATTATTTTTAAGCTGTTTCTTTTATTTTGGGGTTGTGCAATTTTACTCTAATGTGTCAAGGTGTGGACACTTGTTTTTAACTCTCCTGCTTAAGATTCACAGGCGCTCTCAACTGTATTGATCATTGTCATCCATCAGTTTTCGGATATAGTCTCCATAATAGTTCTTTAGCTCTGGTTTTAGGACTTCAGTGAGGATTAGGTCCATCCTTTACATACTTTCTTCTATGTAGGCTATGCTTTCCACCATATTTCCCATTTCCTCATTTGTGCTGAATTCTAGAACATTTGTTCAGCTCTATCAGTTCACTAAAGCTCCCAGCCATGCCTTATCTGCTGTCACACTCAACTCCATCTGTTATTCTTACAGCTAGAAATTCCACCTGATTCTTTTTAAAATCTTCTTGTTTATTCTTCACATTTTCTTTCTCCATGACTATATTTTCAAACTAGTCTTTTTTAAACATATCTAATGTACTTTGTATATATTTATTTTCATTGTCTGTGTGATTATGACAATATATGATTTTTAAAATGGCTTTATTTTCAGTGCTTCTTGTACTTGCAGGTTATCACTCATGGCTCTTTCTTGTTTCTTAGTGAAATTTGACTATGAGTGCAAACTTTCTCTGGAGGAAGTCTTTGAGTTCAACAATGAAGGTGAAATCCTGCAAAAAGATTTGTATTATTGCTTTTGCCATATTAAGTTAACTTTAAAATAAACTATGGGGTTTTGTATTATATTTTTTTTAATTTTTATCATGCAGAAAATGTACATGTGAGGCCCAGTTTTATATTTTTCTCAAGGATTAAGCAAAAGATTGAAGGGTGTGTGTGTGTGTGTGTGTGTGTGTGTGTACATCTGCCTGTGCACAAATATCCACCTCCCATGCAGTATCAAGCTTAAGAACAGTATGTTTTCTTTCCATCACCAGGACAAATGGGTTGATTTGAGTTTCAGTTCACGATTTTACTAAGGATTTAAACTTTCAGAGGTTCCAGCTGAAGGAAGGTGACTTTCCAAACAGATTCTTAACGTTTTTTGGTCCCTAGATGTTCTCTCCTATTTCCTGAATTCCAAGAGGCTAACAAAACTGATTTTAGACTTTTGCAACAAATTTTCCCAATGTCAAACTTGGTTCAGAATTTTGCTTCTCTTTAGGCTTCTTTCTCTCTTTAATTTTCTTTTTTTTAAATTTATTTATTTATTTTAATTAGGGGCTAATTACTTTACAATATTGTAGTGGTTTTTGCCATCTCTTTAGTTTTCAAACAAGAATTTTTACTTTCTTTCTTGTGCATTGATTCAATCATGAAACATACATTTCCATGGCTTCTAGGCTTTTTTGAAGACAGTCAGTCAGAATGCCTAGACCCCCATATTACCTTAAATGGAAAATTGTGAGGAGAAATATTAAATTCAGAGAAATTTAATGAATTCATACAAATGAACAAATGTTTCTTAAAATTTTTAGCCTTTGCTTGCCCAATACATCCTTACTTGCTTTAAATTTTTTATTAAAATATAACAATAGATCATTTCTATTCCCCAATCTCCTTAAGTAAATTGAGAACTTGCAATTTAACATGGGTTTGAAAATAATTTATGTATTTATGTACTGCTTGAAAACTGTCCCGTAAGTCTCTTGGATAATTGACATATGCAGGTTTTAACAGAAATGGTACTACAGTGAGGATAATCCAGTGTTTAATAATGAAGCACACTGCATAATTCTTAACAAACAAGTATCAGATTTCCATTTATTAACTTAACAGATTTTTTAATGGTGGAATACTGACTTTTTAAAATGGGTTTATGCAATTGCAAATTTAAATACTCTAATTGCTTTTTGTCATGAGCATTTTGACAAAATTCTGTATGAATTCTGCTATACAAAACTTTTTTTTTTTTAAAATACTGCCTTTTCACACACAAAGAACAGCAGTATTGTGATATTAAACATAGCAAGTTCCCTCAACATGGTCATTCAGACCACTGATGGTTGATAAGTATTTATAGATTAAATAAACTCTGTAACTAATCTCATTTAAAGGTTGATGGATGTAACTGGAGAAAGAAGATCCTCATCTGGTCAGGTACTTATTATGAGTGTATGCCTAGAGGACACAAGGCTGCCTTTGGAGATGACGTGTGTCACCATGACATGAAAACACAGCAGTGTAAAGCAACTATACACCAATAAAATTTTTTTAAAGAAGAAATTGCAGTGGGGCTGTAAGAAAGGAAAGGAAGCAAGGTCATGGGGCCACCCCGTCCTGTCCCTCTGCATCCCAGGTGAACCTGAAGGAGCAAGCCTTTCCTAAGTTGCATCAGGAGACAGATGGGCTGACATGCAGACACGTGCTGTCCATCACACTTGTGTGAAGTACCAGCCTGCTCTAAGCGCTGTGCATCATGACAGGGGTGTAATTGGCAGGACGCTGTAAATGCCAGTTGCACACAGCAGCTCAAAGCTGCTGTCCGCGGCAGACTCTGCTGAACACGCGGGTGCTGTGGCTCTGGGTTTCTATGCTAGGTAGCTGCTAAGCTACATTTCCTAAAGCTCAGCAAAATGAATTTTAAAAAAGCTTCCTGCCTAGGAAAACATTTCTACACTCCATATTATTCTTAGGGGGAAAAAAAACAAAACATGATTTGCAAATATGGTCAAATGGATGTGCATTTCCAAACAAGACCATTTTGACAAGGTTCTTTGTAGAAAAGCGTAAAGTCAGTGTTTGGCTTTATTGTACCTCCTTGTCTTATTTTTTTTTTAATCATTTTTTAAAAAATAAAACTGTGCCTGTAGTGTATTTCTATGTTGTAATGGATTGAGTAACTCTTTAAAATATAATAACATTTTCTATATAGTCAATAGTTTATTCCATAGTCAAATTATAGCCTTTTTCTAATAGGGAGCAAAACAGGTGATGGTAAATTTTTTATGGTTGAGGCTAATTATTTTTTTAGTTTTGTAATGACAAAATTTAAATTCTGTACTATTAAAATTGTTTAGTAAATAACTATTATCTCAACATAGCTTACATTTATAAAACAACTACAACTCAAGAGAAAAGCAGAACTTAATTTTTATAAGTAACTCGTGATCCATGGGCTCCTTGGGGCTGAAATACTGGCCCCTGAAGTCAAAGATGGAAATAATTTTATGAAGGCTGGAATGATAGAAAAGTTAAATGCCAGTGGGTCCCCTAGTAAAGGAGCGCTGAAAAACCAACTGTTGCCAATAGTGCTATAATTAACATTGTGTCTTTTCCAATGGGCTTCCCTGGTGGCTCAGAGGGAGCTTCTGGCTGCAATGAGGGAGATCTGGGTTTGATCCCCAAGTCAGGAAGATCCCCTGGAGAAGAAAATGGCAACCCACTCTACTACTCTTGCCTGGAAAATTCCATGGACAGAGGAACCTGGTAGGTCTTTTTCAATTGTGGTTTCTTCAGGGTATATTCCCAATAGAGGGATTGCTGGATCATATAGTAGTCTTATTCCTAGGTTTAAAAGGAACTTCCATACTGTTCTTCATAGTGGTTGTATCAATTTGCATTCCCATCAACAGTGAAAAAGGGTTCCCTTTTTTCTACACCCTCTCCAGCATTTAGTATTTGCAGACTTTTTGTTGATGGGCGTTCTGACTGGTGTAAGATGATACCTCTTTGTAGTTTTAGATGAATGGGTAAAGAAGTTGTGGCACATATACCCAGTGAACTATTACTCAGCTTTAGAAAGGAACGCATTTCAGTTGGTCCTAATGAGGTGGATGGACCTAGAGCCTATTATACAGAGTGAAGTAAGTCAGAAAGACAAATACCGTATATTAATGCGTATATGTGGGACCTAGAAACATGGCACTGATGAAACTATCCCCAGGGCAGCAATGGAGATGAAGACACAGAGAACAGACTTTTGGACACAGTGGGGGAGAGAGACAGTGGGATTATTTGAGAGAGTAGCATTGATATATATACACATTTCCATATGTAAAATAGACAGACAGGGGGACTCTGCTGTTTTACACAAGGAACCCAAAGCCAGTGCTCTGTAACAACCTGCAAGAGTGGGATGGGGAGGGAGTTGGGAGAGAGGTTTAAGAGGGAGGGTGTATATGTATACCTATGGCTGCTTCATGTTGGTATATGGCAGGAACCATCACAATATCGTAAAGTAGTTATCTTCCAATTAAAAATAAAATAATTTCTTAAAAGCAACTGTTGCCTTTAGAGGCATGCATATCATCAAATATATTAGAAACTGTTTAAGGGTGCAGCCAGGATGCAGACACAGAGAAGAAGGCTGGGGAGTCCATCAGAGCTGATGAAATGAAAACAGAGAGAAGAAAACTGTTTTTGTTAAGACTCATTATCAACAGTTGGTAAGCAACAGTCACAGGGTAAATGGAGTGCTGAGTAGGATTTAGTGAGGCTTTCAGTTTTTATTTCATTTTAATTGAAGAGACTTCTGCATTATTGAAGTTAATAGGAATCATACAGGAAGGAAATCAAGCCTCATAATTTACTCAACATCCAAGGGGAGGCAGCAATTTTTTTTTCTTCCTGTGGAAATATGCTGACATTTCCTGCATGCATCAACAGAAAGCTAAGAGACTAGATGGAAGTTGAATTTAAATATTATTATCTGTTTTTGCCAGTTTCCCCTACATTAGGGTACACCGCTAAATAGTCAGAGGGTTACGATAATCATTTATCTCTGATTCATTGTGCATTTTTGCTCTGGGTTGTCTATGATTTTGCTCCTCATGCCTTTCCACTCTAGAATCCAGACCCAAAGTGCAGCATGTGTTAGAAACATGTGGTCCCCGGCGCAAAAGGAAAGAGTGTGAGAGCAAAACACGCCACAGCCATTAGGGCTCTAATTCCGACATGGCAGATGCTTCTGTCTTGAATTCTCCAAATAATTCAGAAAAGCAGAGGTTGAGGCAAAGACAGCATGATATACAAAGGTCTGCAGGCCCAAAGTGAATATCCTTTTCAGAGACAAGAAGATGCCAGTGAGTAAGGCGCAAAGACAGAAGACTGAGTGTGCGGTGTCTGGTAGATATGGGGTAAATACGCCCAGCAGGCCAAACAGAGTTTTAAGAAGGAATCTGGAAAGAGGGAAGGATTTGGAAGTCATCAGCAATACAGAGGAACAAAGAAGATGATCATCTCTAGGTGGTTTGGATTGTCTGCTGTTAATTGTGGCAAGAATCACAGCACTTTAAGCTGGGGCATGATTTGTAGCTGGCATCTTAGAAGGATTTTATTGATGGCACCACTCACAGGAAGCAAGGCAACCAGGGAAGAACTTATTCCTCAGCTGACAGAGTGAGAAAGGATATTTTCTTAACTAGAAAGTGGTTGTGAGAATGAAGTGGTTGTGGGTATGAACACAAGTTAATAGCCTCAGGGGAGGTGAAGAAACTAAATGGGACTTGGCCATGCAGGGGTTGAAGGGGGTAAAAGCTGAGTTTCTTGGCTGTCTGATTTTATAATATGACAACCAAGATGGGGATACAAGAGGAATAGCAGTTAAAGAGAGGCATTGCATTTATAGTATCTTCTGTCTGAAAACTATGTGACGAAACCAGGAAGAACCTGATAGAAGATGGACATAGGACACTAGAGTCTTAGCCAGACATATCTGACCATCAGCAGCATGTTTGTTGGGCTTCCCAGGTGGCACTAGTGGTAAAGAACTTGATTGCCAATCTAGGAGACATAAGAGACGCAGGTTCGATCCCTGGATTGGGAAGATCCGCTGGAGGAGGGCAGGGCAACCCACTCCAGCATTGTTGCCTGGAGTATCCCCATGGACAGAGGAGCCTGGTGGGCTATAGTCTATAGGGTTGCACAGAGTTGGACATGACTGGAGTGACTTAGCATGCACACAGCATGTTTGTTGTGCTTTAACCTATGATAGTATATGGTATGCCCAGGACTAGCAAGTAGGTGGACATCATGAGGTCAAAGGACGCTGTCCTGGAACATCAATGCTTACAGACTTACTGGAGGAGCAGTACTCTGTGAGGTCACTGTGGTAGACACTGTTGATCCTTTAATCAGTGTCCGTTCAACTCCTTCTTTAGGATGAAAAGCAAATTTTGGAAAAGAAGGCAATACATCTGGCTGAAAATAACAATCTTTTAAGCTTCTCTCTCACTTCAGAATGCCAAAGCCTGTCATAATCTGGGCCAATGATAACTAAGGAGCATCTACTGTGAGTGTCTTAGCTTCTCCTATTCTGATGAAAGAGAGCAGAGGGGACTTTGTCCAGTTTGTGTCTCTTTCCTTTGTTTTGGATTTAGACATGAGGTCCACCTGTAGCATAAAAACCCCTCAGAGTGGCCACAAGGCAGAAAAAGTAAGAGCAAAACCCAACACGAGTCTGTTTTCTAAGTCTGTGAGTCTGTTTCTATTTTGCAAATGAGTTAACTTGTATCATTTTTGGATTTTACATATAAGTGATATCATATGATAGAGGTCTTTCTCTGACATGATAAACTCTACCCACTTGTTGCTACGAATGGCATTATTTCATTCTTTTTTATGAGTAATATTTCATTGACTATATGAGGAACATATTGGGAAGTTGGGATTAACATAGACACACCGCTACATATCAAATAGATGAACAAGAACCTACCTACAGCACAGGGAAACACTACTCAACTCTGTAATAGCCTATATGGAAAAGAATCTGAAAAAAAAGAGATATAGGAATATGTTGCTGTGTACCTAAAACTCACACAACACTGTAAACCACCTATATTCCAATATAAAATAAAATTTTTAAAAAGGTCAATGCGCTGAGGAGGATGGAGCAGAGAGGTGGGAAGTACCTGGATCTCTGACCACAACATCAAAGAGCTCCACCAGCTCTTAGCTCTTCCGCTCAATTTCAACATCAGTGCAGAAACAATCTTGTTTGTTTTAGTCACTGTTTTTTTTTTTTTTTTTTTTTTAGGACTTACAGTTAAAGCTGTTTCTTAACAACAAAGATAACAAACTGGGGGAAAACCAAGGGCATGCCCTTTCACAGAGTCTGAAGAGGAGAATTCCAGAATGGCAAGCCCCAAGCGGGGTGCTGTCTGCCATGACTCAGAAAGTCACTCTTACCAGGAAAGGCTCAGGAGACAGGACTTGGAATTGGATCGCAGAATTCTGAGGCATAAAACAGAAGGGGAGATCCTGGAAACCATGAACATTACAATCTTTTTCTAAGGTTGCCCCCGCTCAAAAAAAAAAGAAGTTGAAAAAGAGAAACTGGGAGAGAGCAGAGAAGGGGTCACCAGAGTGGGCCAGCAGGCCACCTATTTATGTGAGTGCAGTCTTACTGGAAAGCCCGCACATTTATGTGTTTATGTGTCAATCCTAGGATGGCACAGCTGAGCAGGGCGGTGGAAACCACATGGGACCCAGAGCCAAACATGCTTCCTCATTAGAGCTTCAAGGGACATTCTTGTTCTCAAGCTGAGAGTGTCATTGGAATAAACACAGAAAAAGGTACAAATGAGAGAAACAGTTCAGCCACTATCAATGACCCTTGGATGGTTAGTCACTCAGTCGTATCCTACTCTGTGCGATCCCTTAGGCTGTAGCCGGCCAGGTACCGCTGTCCATGGATTCTCCAGGCAAGAATACTCAATGGAGTGGGTGATCTTTCCAACTCAGGGATCAAACCTGGGTCTCCTGCATTGCGGGCAGGAGCCGCCAGGGAAGCCCAACAGTGACCCTTGGAGGGCAAGCATCAATGAGCTGTTGCAGATCTCAATACCAACAGTCTGGAGAAAGGGTGGTTTTCAGGAGGGTGTATGGAAGATGAGAGATTTCGGTTTGCTCCGTGAAGGAGGGGTTGAGCAGCAAGACCCCAGACTCTCGGGTTTCCAGCTCTGAGAGTGAAGTCTGGACACAGCTGGCAAAGATGCTCCTGTAATGAACACCAAACACACTTGTCACTGTCCCTGTGTTGCAATTTGAATATTTCTTTGTGTTCCTGAAACATCCAAGGCAACAGAAATGTGTTGGATTTGTCCCCAAAGTTCTTTGTTTTTAGATAAAAGTCATATTTTACCTTGCTATATTTTTCCTGCATGACTGCAAAACTGAACATTGTAAAACTGAGACTCCATTGCCAATATTCAAGAATTACCCCCAAGTGAAAGTGGACCATTCTAAGACTAGAGGGATTTCCGTTATCGATGAAAGACAGGGTAAAATTGCCCAGGAACATTACAAACTCGTCTTATTGTTTTTATGTATTAACATTTCCAATAACAAACCATTGAGATATGAAGATAGCATTTGTTTTTGTGTGTTTAAGGAACACAGGTTAATAAATGCCTTATCTGGTTTAATCATTTGCAGCCATTTGCAAGATGGAGCCAAAGGATTTGTGCCCTTGTCCTGTAGAAGATCGAACCTTTGTACCATGATGGCATCAGGCTTGATTATGTGACTTCCTTTGGCATTTCACACAAGAAAATGTGATCAGAACGATGAACACCCCTTAGGGAGTCATGATGTGATGACCCTGCTCCTTCTGTATTTTGCCAGAACTCTAGCAACCCACGCTGGGGAGTCACGTTAGCCCAGAGCCAAGAGTAAAGGAAACAGTAGGACCAAAGGCTTAATGGATTAGCAGTCAACATATCCCGTGAATGGGAAATGTGAATCTATTGTTAGAGGCCACTGAGATAGGAAGACAATCTGTGTAAACTAAGGCACACATATCCCCGTACATCTCATGTCACTTAAAGTTTCCCAAGCAATGCAGTATAATTCTTACTGAGCCGATATCAGATGACAGAGATATCACAGGATTCCAAGCTTCTAAGGGACACCTGACTGCTTGACATCAGTAAGAAATAAGTTTTACTGTGTTGCTTCACTGGCAGTATGGTTTTTGATTTCTTAAAGGAGTTAGTGTCTTCTTAATTAATACAAGCATCCAAAGAGGAAAGCTTAAATCTGTGTCCTATAAGAAGCTTGATAGAGTAAGAAGGTTAAAATGTTCATTTTTGGTTCTTTAGTTCTCCATGGTGGTGGTGGTTTAGTCATTAAGTCATGTCTGAATTTTGCAACCCATCCTGTGGACTGTAACCCACCAGGTTCCTCTGTCCATGGGATTTCCCAGGCAAGAATACTGGAATGGGTTGCCATTTCCTTCTCCAAGGAATCTTCCCAACCCAGGGATCAAACAAGGGTCTCCTGCATCGCAGGCAGATTCTTCACCATCTGAGCCACCAGGGAAGCCCAGCTCTCCATACTCATGTGTATGTGTTGTATTTGCTCTTTCAGAATCAGGTTGATGAGAATCTATTAGATTTCAGACTCTCATAGTTTAGAACAATATATTAAGAAATCTCAAGGTACACACTTATGGAAAACTAATTTGTAATTATAAATATTAAAAATGAGAATAAAAACTATAAAAATTAACCAAACTCCTGACAACCTTAGCCCTGTAATGAAAATGCAATATGTAAAAGTTAACTGTTACAGGGAATCATTTTTAAGCATAACTGCAGGTAAAGAAGGCAATCTATAAAACTTCCAGAGCTGCCTGATTGAGTGAGGAGAGAAGAGAGATTCTCAAAGCATTTAGAATATCATTTCAGTTCTATTCAGTCACTCAGCGGTGTCCGACTCTTTGCGACCCCATGGGCCGCAGCATGCCAGGCTTCGCTGTCCATCGCCAACTCCCAGAACTTGCTCAAACTCATGTCCATCGAGTCAGTGATGCCATTCAACCATCTCATCCTCTGTCATCCCCTTCTTCTCCTGCTTTCAATCTTTCCCAGCATCAGGGTCTTTTCCAATGAGTCAGGTCTTTGCATCAGGTGGAGAAGTGTTGGAGTTTTGGAGCTTCAGCTTCAACATCAGTCGTTCCAATGAATATTCAGGACTGATTTCCTTTAGAACTGACTGGTTGGACCTCCTTGCAGTCCAAGGGACTCTCAAGAGTCTTCTCCAACACCACTGTTCAAAAGCATCAATTCTTCAGTGCTCAGCTTTTTTTATGGTCCAACTCTCACATCCCCACATGACTACTGGAAAAATCATAGCTTTGACTAGACAGACCCTTGTTGGCAAAGTAATGTCTCTGCTATTTAATATGCTGTCTAGGTTGGTCAGAACTTTCCTTCCAAGGAGCAAGTGTCTTTTAATTTCATGGCTGCAGTCACCACCTGCAGTGATCTTGGAGTCCAATAAAATAAAATCTGTCACTGTTTCCATTGTCTCCCCATCTATTTGCCATGAAGTGATGGGACTGGATGCCATAATCGTAGTTTTTTGAATGTCGAGTGTTAGAATTTACAATATTAGCTAAATATATTTCACAGGTGCAATTTACAGTTTATCAGAGTGTTCACTACAGGCCTCTAGTAACTAGCCTAGATCAAGTAGCAGTTCTATTTTAGTTCACTTTGAAAATATGAACTTAACTCCAAAATACTAAGAAGAATTAAATGTGTAGAAACTATTTATATATGATCTTGAGTTGGAGGACACTGGGCATCGTGTGCCTCAGGGCGCCAAAGTTTCTTTAATGATATTTTATGAATGTTTAAATCATGATATTCAAACCTAGGGTTGAGTTATTCGAAATAGCAGGAATGTAGATGTGATATAATCAGTGTGAGATGTCACAAACATTAAGATGAGCTGAGAAGCTGTGCTAGGGCGTGTCTTTAAATATTAAAAGTTGGATGTCAAGTCCTCTCAATCTGAGAACCACGTATGACAGTTTTGAATCAGCCATTTGAAAAATAGAACCTGTCACCTATCTAATCCAGCCAAGTTCTGTACACGTTCATGTAATCAGCCCAAATGGTAAAACCAATAAGACAGGAGTATGAGACTCCAAAAAACCCGAGGAAGTTTCTTTATATGTTGAGTACTTGATGCATGCCTAAGTATTTTTCACTCTTCACAGGAGAATGCGGTTACATCAGGTGTCAGCTTTCCCACCTGTTTCTTTGTCTGGCATCAGGTCTCAGTCCCTCATTCAGAATGAAAATCTTGGAGTCACCTTTGACTTTCTTTTCGCTTCCACACCCCTTCATGGAATCGCTAAGATCTGTGCTTTCAAGCTTCTTGACATCCCACCCCGCGCCAACACGCTGAGCTAGCGCACGAGGTCGGGACACCTACAGCGACCAGCTAAGGCGTGCCCGCGCTCCCAGCCTGGGCGTCGCCGGCTGCTGGTGCCGAAACACTGCTCTGCCCCTGCTGCATCGGCTCAGCATCTTTCAGAGGCTCGGCATTGCCTCAACGACTCCCGTTTCCTGATTTTATATCAGACACTCATCATTTAACCACTCTCTGACCTTAGCTTTCACTCTCCCCTCTGTGACAACTCCATCCCAACAAATCCAGGCTATGTTTCAATAGGAACAGGTAGTCCATACCCTAAATAAGTGTCAATTCTTCAGTTCAGTTCAGTCGCTCAGTCGTGTCCGGCTCTTTGTGACCCCATGAACCTCAGCACGCCAAGCCTCCCTGTCCATCACCAACTCCCAGAGTTTACCCAAACCCGTGTCCATTGAGTTGGTGATGACATCCAACCATCTCATCCTCTGTCATCCCCTTCTCCTCCCACCCTTGATCTTTCCCAGCATCAGGGTCTTTTCAAATGAGTCACCTCTTTGCATCAGGTGGCCAAAGTATTGGAGTTTCAGCTTCAACATCAGTCCTTCCAATGAACACCCAGGAGTGAATTCTTAGACACTTATTATTCTCAGGCTTAAGATATCTTTCTTCATGTGACTCCCATTGAAAGTTACTAATCTGTTTAGAAATAACCCACAAACCTAACTCTATTGTGAAACTTTCTGGAAAATTTCATAAAAGTACAAAGTGATCCTTCACCATTTGTACTGTGTTTCAGAAATTAGGGGTTCAGAAATTAGGGGTTCTTAACCCCCAACATAGAAATTCTATTTGGGGACTGTTGTCAATTAATTCCTGTCACCCTCAGTCACTTCCCAAAACACAACTGTAAAATATAGCATGTCTCACCCCAAAATAAATGTTGTTAAAGCAACAGAAAATGATGTTGCTAACAGATTTCAGCTAGTTTTGACTGAGGGGTTCAGATAGTAATGATACTCAGTACAATAGGTATTACCAATTACATCTTGAAAGGTTTCTTAAAACAAGATTATACAAAAGTATAAAGACATCATGGACATGAGTTTGAGCAAGCTCCAGGAGATAGTGAAGGACAGGGAAGCCTGGCGTGCTGCAGTCCGTGGGGTCACAGAGAGTCAGACACAAGTGAGCGACTGAACAACAGCAACAATGTTAAAGACACTAAATAAGAGTGAATTATCCCACTGGGGAATGAAAGCTTTAAAGGTGTTATTACATTACTCACAGAGTTCAGTTCAGTCACTCAGTTGTGTCTGACTCTTTGTGACCCTATGGACTACTGCATGCCAGACTCCCCTGTCCATCACCAACTCCCGGAGCTTACTCAAACTCGTGTCTATCAAGTCAGGAAAGGAGTATGTCAAGGATGCATATTGTCACCTTGTTTAACTTATACGCAGAGTACATCATGTGAAATGCTGGGCTGGATGAAGCACTGGCTGGAATCAAGATTGCCAGGAGAAATATCAATAACCTCAGATATACAGATGACACCACCCTTATGGCCAAAAGCGAAGAAGAGCTAAAGAGCCTCTTGATGAAAGTGAAAGAGGAGAGTGAAAAAGTTGGCTTAAAGCTCAACATTCAGAAATTTAAGATCATGGCATCTGGTCCCATCACCTCATGGCAAATAGACGGGGAGAAAAGGAAACAGTGAGAGACTTTATTTTAGGGGGCTCCAAAATCACTAACTGAAGAACGCTCACAAAGCCCTTAGTGTGATATCAGCATACAGACCCTGTAAATATGAACTCCTGTGATTATTGAGACAGCAACTGCATACTTCCGTGGGAACACTGCATGGTACGAACACAGCCTCAGGGCTATCTTACCAAGAACTCTGGAGAAACACTTTGACAGGTGGGTAGGAAAACCCTACTCAGGCACATGTTCTACAGTTTCCCAGCTCTGATGATACTTTACATTCTGACTCTTCCATCTTTCCCCTACACTAGTCTATACAAACACACACACACAGAAAGAAAAGCATCAGCAATGCCATGTTGGAAAATCTTATTTTATAGTCAACTATTTGCCTAAATTCTCTTTATTGTAGCAAGTATTTACCAAAATTATTTTTATGGAGGTTAGTTCTTGGCATCAGACTGTATGATTTCCACACCCAGGGACTCCATAGCTAGAAGTCAAGTGCCTAGGATATATCTATACTCTCTATAATTAATTGAATAAATTCTTCCTGGCAATTTTATTTAATTAATTAGAGCAATATTAAATTGATAATAGAAGTTTCATGCCCTATATCCTTTTCTGTGTAAGTCACTGAATGTTTTAAAGTAGAATTGTTTACTGAAGGATTATTCTCAAATTTTCCAAGCAATTAATAGAAATTGTCTGGACTTAGTTCTTCTCCTGCCATTCATAGTGTCAGTCATTCTCTTTGGTTTTATTTATTTTGTGCTGTGTTCTGGATGAATACATTTTCTTTACCCCACATTTTTCTGGCTAGCTTTTGCTCTGGTAAATTTCTCTTAGAAGTTTTTGCACTTTCAAGTTACATGGCTTACTTTTCCTATCATGAGTCACATCCTTTTTAAACATTTAACATTGTCCCAGACAAATGTCATTCAAAGTGCTTTTTTTTTCTAATTTGCAATTGTGTTTTTCCTAACAAAATTGTTGCAAGGGCTTTATCTTTCAGCCCATTCAACAATACTGATGAAGAGTGTCCCAGCTTTTTGGAGTTTGTTTCTTTGGTAACTTTTTATGCTGAAGTACACTTACAGAAGAGATGTAAGAATAATGCAAAGAAAGAGCTCTTGCATACCTATCACCCAGATTCCTGAGGGTTAATGTTTATTGCATTTGCTTTATCAATTTCTTCATGTTTTTTTCCTCTCTCTATTTTCCTGGACAATTTGGGAATACATGGTGGACACAATGCCCTAAATATCTGAGCATATGTTTCCTAAGAATAAAGGAACCTCCCAGTTTCAGCGCTAGCTTGACGCGGCTTCCCTTTGATGTCCCTTTTAAACCTACTGCTCTTTGATGACAACTTTAGGAATTAGACCGGACAAATGAAGTGACCTGGGTCTTCAGTTGTTCAGTGGAAGTGGAACTGTTAGATGTTCAATTATGTCTGACTCTTTGTGACCCCATGGACCATAGTCTGCCAGGCTCCTCTGTCCATGGGATTCTCCAGGAAAGAATACTGGAGTGGGTTGCCATTCCCTTCTCCAGGGGATCTTCCTGACTCAGGGATCAACCCTGGGTCTCCTGCATGGCAGGCAGATTCTTTACCATATTGAGACACCAAGGAGGGAAGTAGTTCAGGTCTCATATTTTAATCCTATTGCAAATCCAATTTTTATTATTACTGCACCATGCTTCTAATGATGCTGGAACAGTTACATTCCATAAATAAGCCTTGGTTTCCCTGACAAGGAAATGGGTATTTTCAAAAGGTAGTTCATGAGTGGGAAACAATATAATAGAATTCAAGAGTCTAACAAGTGAGAAAATATCCTAATGGTATAGAAATGACAATATTAACAAAAATCATAGTTTATATAATTTTATATAATTTAAAACTCTAGAATTTACAATATAGGAAACTATAATATAAAATAAATGCTGTTTTAGTTATCCAAATTTCTTACATGTTTTTAACCAATTTTTCTAAAAGTAAACCATTTTCTAAATTTCTTATGGTCCAGTGCCACCAATGAGTGGAACTCTATGTCAGCCATGTAGGGGACAAAAAAAAAAAAAAAAAGATGCCCAGAAATAACTCTGTCAATTTGGACATCCTGGGGAAGACACACACACACACACACACACACACACACACACACACACACACAGAGGAATTCTTAGCTTAGTGCCTCTGAAGATACTAACAGGAAAAACATGATTTCATCATCAAATAAATACTAAATATTTACTGTGTATAAGGACAACAACAACTAACTCTACTCCTTCTACATTAACGAGAAAATGTCAAATGAGAAAAAAAGTAATTAAAAAAGTCATAAGATTCATGCTAAGTGGGGAGATCTGAAAACGTGCTAGATAAACATAGAAATGTTAAGAACCAGTCACAGTAAGTTCCCCACGTACAAATGAGTTATTTCCCAGAATGTGTTCATAAGTCCAAACTGCTAGTTAGTCCAGCAAATTTAGCCTTGGTACACAACTAACACAATCAGCTATATAAGTTTATAGGTACTAGGTTTGTAATACTTTTCATATAAATAATATGTACATAAAAATCTAACACAAAAAATAAAGACATTTTTTAATCTTACAGATGTTGTTGTTCAGTCACTAAATTGTGTCCAACTCTGCAACCCCAAGGACTGCAGATGCCAGACCTCCCTGTCCTTCACTATCTCCTAGAGTTTGCAAAAATTCATGTCCATTAAGTCGGTGATACAATCTAACCATCTCACCCTCTGTCTGTCCCCTTCTCCTCCTGCCCTCAGTCTTTTCCAGCATCAGGGTCTTTTCCAGTGAGTCAGCTCTTTGCATCAGGTGGCCAAAGTATTGCAGCTTCAGCTTCAACATCAGTCCTTCCAATGAATATTCAGGGTTGATTTCCTTTAGGAATTGACTGGTTTGATTTCCTTGCAGCCCAAGGGACTCTCGGAGGTCTTCTCTGGCACCACAATTAGAAAGTGTCAATTCTTCAGTGCTCAGCCTCCTTTATGGTCCAATTCTCCCATCTGTACATGACTACTGGGCAGTACCTCAAAAAATACAGCAATACCGTAGCTGGCAATCAGGGGCTGGCAGGCATGTCCACATCCTTGAAAGTCTGCAGCTTGAAGTCCTATGCAGAGAACCTGCTATATCTATCAAATCACAATTAATGAAGCACATGTTGCTTTTGTGATAATTAATGATAGCGCCACCTTTTTAAACTACTGTATATGTTCTGTAGTGATGAACCTCATAGTTAAAAACGAAATAATTACATCTGAGTTTAGGTTTCAGTAGGTCTTTTATGAGATGGTCTTTGTATGACCATTTTCTATGACTGATAAGAAGCTTCCAGCAAGCCACAGGCCCGTGGTGGAAGCATGCATCAACAGCCTAGCTGTGGCTTCAGAGTGGGTGGTGTGCCCATCTCTAAACCAACCCCTTTCTGACTTTGTCAGGTGTGCTTATGGAGCAGGCTTGCCCTGAGCGTCTGTCGCTGAATTAGAAGAACATGTTGTGGGCCGGGTTGCTCTCCTCCCTTCAATCTGTCCCTCAGAAGGAGACGTAACGATCCAGGCTCAGCCAACTTGCAGCCTGAAGCTGGTCCACCCTCCCAGCTGAACCAGGACAAGAGCAGCCAGAACTCCACCAAGCGCAGAATGGACAGCTTGAGAATAAATGTTTGCTGTTTGAAGTCATGAAACTTGGGGATAGATGGTTATGCAGTAAAATTATGGCAACATTTTTGATAAAGAAAGATAGTGCTGTAAGTTCTGGGTTACATTTCTTAACTGAATCTTTATGTGCCTATAAATAAGTGCATAATTTTTAAAAAAGAAGTATTTTGATTTTTTTCGAATTGCCTGTCTGGTCCAGTTCAGTTCAGTTCAGTCACTCAGTCGTGTTTGACTCTTTGTGACCCCATGGACTGCAGCATGCCAGGCCTCCCTGTCCATCACCAACTCCCGGAGCTTACTCAAATGCATATCTATTGAGTGTCTGGTCCAAGGGACTCTTTTCATTCTGTTTGCCTCATTTTATCTCTCATTACCTTAAACTACATCATCAGGATTTTTGAAGGTCATCTCCTTTCTTTCACTCTTTCTTTTATCTGCCAGCTATATCATATATTACTAAGAACTCAATCAGTCTAAAGTTGGAATTCTGTGCTAACATCCTAGTCCTAAGAATGGGAGAAAGGACATTTAATTATACTACCCTCAAGCCACTAATAGAGAGGAACATCAAAAGGTGTAGGGAAGGCATGCAAAGTCAGCTCTGGGCTGCCAAGCTTCAGATTCCATCTTCCATGAGAAAAATCAATGCATCACTCATTAAGCTGCAGTCTACTGTGACTCCATGGACTACAACCAGCTAGGTTCCTTTGTCCATGGGATTCTCCAGGCAAGAATATTGGAGTGGGTTGCCATTCCTTTCCCCAGGGAATCTTCCTGACCCAGGGATCAAACCTGGGTCTCCTGCACTACAAGCAGATTCTTTACCATCTGAGTCAACAGGAAAGCCCATTATCCACAATATGCATTTTTAATTCTTCATTCTGGAATAAACACCCTCTGGATTATCACTGTTTTTAATGTCAACTCTCATGATCTGAGCAATAGATAATACCTCTCTGTATGGAAAATCAGCGTCCTACCATTTAATTTTTATTCCATGAAATTTTCCAAGTCCATTTTGCATTTCAAAGAAGTCTGTCTTTCAGTCAGTCTCTCACATACACAACTGAAAGTAGTCTTGTAGTCTTTTTTTTAAGCGTTCAAATATATTACAAATAAATGTTTTTAAACTGTTTGTTTTTCTCTACTATCCCTCAATTTAGCCTAATAAAATTAGCGAAAGCTAACTCATCATCTTATAAATGGAAATAAAGATCACAAAAGTATTAATATTTCTTCTCATAAGTACGAGATGGATACTCCAAAAGGCCTAGGATTTCTAGTTATAGCAAGCACAGATATATTACTTCATTTTATTATGAGAACATGACCAAAAAAGATAAGAATGCAATGAATAGTTTTGTGAATATTTTATGAGAGTATTTAAATAGCCCATAACTTTAGAAAACATCCTGTTTAACTAAATAAGATATTTAATCCTTAATATCCTAGTTGACTAACCTTATGCAGAAAGGCAATAAGAAACATAATTTGTATCACTCCTTCTTAACACATTTCATAAAGTCCTGGATTAGGAGTTCAAAAAAGCAGATCCTTCTCAGCCATGAAAGCACACTTCATGTTGAATAAATGACTGAAAAAAAAAATCAGCTTCTTAAAAAGAAGAGCTCAAAGATTGGTGGACATTCAATAGAATTACATGGAGTTACTGTGAAAACCACCGGTGTTTATCCTACCTAGAAGTTCAAAGGTGGATCCCAGGAAGCTTTTTCACAACCCCCAGTGGCTCAGTGGTAAAGAATCTGCCTGCAGTGCAGGAGACCCAGGTTCAATCCCTGGGTCGGGACGATCCCCTGGAGAAGGGACTGGCAACACACTCAGTGTTCGTGCCTGGAGAATCCCGTGGATGGTGGTGGGGGGGGGGGGGTGCTGGTGTGCTGCAGTCCGTGGGGTCACAAAGACTCAGATACCACCAAGAAACTAAGCCCGCAGATCAAGTGATTCTAGCATATAACTCTGTTGGCAAATCTATCAGACTTAATCGCAGCTGAGGTTTCGGTTGGATGTGTTACTGGATGATCCCATGCTTCTGTCTTGAAAAGGAAGGTAGCTTGAGATACTCATTTCTCCACCCTTAAATATTACAAAATTTTAGAGTGCCTTCTTGAGAGATTCAATAGAGGGCCAAATATATCATTCAATTCAGCTGTTACATCACTGTGGCTCAGAGGAAGCTGACTGATTTAAAAAATTAATCTAAGTCAGAAAAAAACATTTCAGGATTGATAGCTATCTGGAAAGACTCATAGTGGAATAAAATTTTAAAATCCTCTACCAGATTTTAGGAAATCCTTTTCAAGTACTTTCCTTTGGCAAATCACTCTAATTATCCTTCACACAAAAGGAGAATGAGGTCTGTAGACTTTATCTGCTGAATGAGAAGAAAGTTGGAAATTAGAGTTCATTCGGTGATAGCTTTCTCTTACAGCATTGAATCTTTGACACTGAGACCATTTTCTATGAATGCCTCCCAAATCTAATATCCAGAAAAAAATCGCACATAAATCATTTTTTTTCTGTGCTAATTTTTGTTTTGTTTTTCTCTGATCATTTTCTCTTGCTAAAAGAACAGTAACAATGGCTCTCTAATGAGAGCATAAACTCAATAACTGGTTAGGTCTATTGTTTGGTGAAAAAACAAAGGAGGCCCAGACCGTTCCTCTTTCACAAAGGCAAAAGAAAGAACATTTAGCGTCATGTTTAGCTGGGCTCGGAGGAGAGACTTGCTACAAGTTAGCTAATAAAAAATATTGTGTCTGGATAAAAACTTAGGGAATTTCTTATAGGATGAGTCTGGCAAGATCACCGTTTAAGATGTTAGAGGCAGCTTTTCAGTTTTATATCCAGTTGTGGGAAGAGAAAAAAAAAAACAATAAAGGGCCAGTGGGGACCCAACACCTACCTAGAGTTCTAGGACCTCCCACACCAAGAGCATATTCATATTTACTGTGTTACATTAAGGGCTCCCAGAGTAAACATTTTCCAATCCTCCCCATAGCCATATTCCCCCTACATAGACAAATTAATGAGCATGGATTCTGGTGCCGTCCATAAATATTCAACTAGCATATGTATTTATGCCCCAGCTTACAAATAACTAATGGTTGGCTGAGCCAAAATAATCCTACATGCTAGACATGCAGGAAGAATTGCTGATTTCATTTATTATACCACCTGTGAACCTCCTAGGGGAAGGGCAGTCTAGTGAAATATTTTGGTGTACTGACACAATTTTGTATTTGTTTATGAGGCTGCACCAGCCTATTCCTAATTTCCTGTTGTAATTCTTGGCCTCAAAGGCCAAGTCCACACATGGGAAGAATATTTTCTGCAGTCTTCTCACAGCTCTGCTATCTCTGTCTCCAGTTGCCTCTCTGGGTCTCCTGATCCCTTTATGTTTGTTTCAGCCACCAGGGATTTAAGTCAGCTTTGGGGGCAGAACAAAACCAACAGCACTGAGAGTTTCAGATCACTGTGTCAATGATTTGACTGTTCTTCTTTGATATGGGGCAGGGAGAAAAACTCTCTTTTCTTTTTCCTGATTGGTGGATGACATTGGAGAGTTTTGCTTCCGTGCATTCCACCTAAAGATCAAGCAGAGGTACATGGATCTTGCTTTCCAGCTCACAGCTTCTCTAAGATGTGTCTACCCTGAAGCAAAGTATTGATGCAATGCACACGGCCCAGAAATATTAGTTCTACTCTTTCAGAAGGTATTGACAGCATCATCTCCTAGGGGATTAGTTACTGCACTTTTTAAGGCTTCTTATTAAAATGTGCTAATCCCCCCTGGCAAGCTCAATGTTACCAAACTGGGCAAAAAGAAAAGGTGGCCATTGCTGTCAGCAGATCTATCAAAGACACTCGAAGGATTGAGTAGGATTATGACTTTCAGCTTTAATGTATCTTTTGCAGTTCAAGAAACATTAATACAACATTGGCTGAATTGATGACTATTCATATGCATAGCTTGGTGTCTTGATTTTTGGATGTTTGTTTCTCTGTAAATGGTATTTACAGAGATGTGAATAATAGGTATCCAAGAGATAAAGAATGGATTCCAACAGAATCCATTGCTCAACCAAAGACAAAAATGAAGCAAAGAGAGATGTCATTGACTTGTCTGCAGATGTCCGCCAAGTTAGAAAGCTCTCAGATGGAACCAGTTTGAGTTGGGCCAGAAGAACGGAATCAATAACATCTGGATGCTCTCACTCACAATGATTTCCAAAAGTCCCTAAGTGCTGATGAACTGGAAGTATAACCGTATTAAACAATGATCAGTTTCAATGCACACCAATGGTTTTTCCATTCTTCCTTTGTCAAGGTCAGTTCTGGCACCATAAAAAAAAAAAAAACAGTAAAAACTTCATGCCTGGCCAATGGCTTAAAAAATTTTTTTGAAAGAAAATGAACATGCAAATGCAAATGATAATTAGAGTCCAGAGGGCACGTTGCGTAACTGATAATTTGTTTGTTGTGCTTAAACACTGCAAAGGTTTCTGGTATGCTCCCTGTGTTGTACCATATGTGATTCTGTTTTGCTTACACCAAAATAATTGTTGTTGTCTGAGCTTTTGAGTCAATCTTTTCTTTTTTTTTTTTTAAATAAAAGCCCTGATGATCACATTATTAAAAATGTCAGCATGAGTGTGTAGGCTGACATTAAGTGTAATTCTTCCTGAGCTGAATTTTTTTTTTCTCATAATGTATACATTCTTATCAGCCTTTGAATATTTAAGGTATACTTTCCAAAGCCATTCCTAAAGAAACTGAACTTCTTTTTTGTTTTATCTAATTATCTAATAAATTAATACAACAAGGGAGCTCATTAAATGCAAAAGAGGAAGAGGGAGAAGGTGTTGCTAGAACTTAATTAGCAAGATACAAAGATACCAATTAACACCTATAGCTCAGAAAAAAAAAAAAACTTTTTTCATGTGGCAGCATCAATAATAAAATCACAGCTGGTTACACATATTAAGTAGAGTGAAGATGAATTTTAGTCTTCTGTTGGTATTAAAACCTCAAAAGGCAGACAGGAGGAGGGGCAATAGGAGAGAAAAATTTCTAGGCTGGCCAAGAAAGCACCACTTTGTTAATTTGGATCCTTCTGTTCAGGTGTTTAGAAGAAGGTCTGCATTTTGGGGGAAAACCCTACACAAATTTCAAGCCAATAACTTGTTATTGTTCCAAATCCTCTATACAAACATCTTCTCTAAAAATAATGGTAAATGTAAATTGTAATGATCATTTCTCTCCTTCATATCATTCTTTTCTCAAATCTAAAGACCTGTGTGAAAAAATAAACTCCGTAAGACAAAAATCTTCCTTAGTTTAGGTACGAACACAGAGGAGGGTTTCAAGTTTTCTACATGAATAGTTCAAAGTGATCACACACTGATGTGATTTGATGAAATGTTTTAAAAGAGGACTGGGAAGTACCTAGGTTTTGCACTCCTCAAGATCAGTTAAACTGGATGCCCACACTTAGACCTATTAAGTACAAAATGAAGGCAGGAGGTTACATGCTGAGTTTGATGCCAGGTGTTTGGGCAGATTTCAATGAATAAAGGAAGCTTGGGAAATAAGGATTATCCTAAAATATTGCTATGATCATCTTCCATGATATTCGTGCTTCCTAATGATGTGTTTCAGGGTATGCATACTTGTCCTAACACCACTCTTGCAAAGCTGTGTCCTTCTCAGAGTATCTCTGCTGGAGACACACAGTAATCTGTCCTTATTGATAAGGCTAACTGTGATTAATCTTTGTCTAATATATTCACTCTTTGGGGCTTCCCAGGTGGCTGAGTGGTAAAAACTCCACCTGCCAATGGAAGAGACGCAAGTTTGATCTTTTGGTTGGAAATATCTCCTGAAGTAGAAAATGGCAACCCTTTCCAGTATTCCTGCCTGGAAAATTCCACCAACAGAGGAGCCTGGCAGGCTACAGTCCATGGAATTACAGAGTCTGACGCGACTGAGCATACACACATGAATGCATGACTCACTGTTTTGATCTACAGAATAATTTTAAAGTTGGCTCTATTTTAGCTAATGATCACAATGTCTTTAAAACAATGTCTATATTCAGATGAGCCATGTTGTATATCCCACATGTGGATCAAATTGGATCTCTTTCTGCTATTTTAGATTTTTATTGGCAAACCCAGAACATCCTAATGTCAGCCTCAATCATACATCCAGCTCAGCAACATTTTCAACACTTTTAAAAATGATTATGAAATTAAATATGTCCTTGGAAATCCATGCTTTAAGACTTAAAATTATTTGCTGTATGAACTTCTACAGTTTAATTTGTGTATCTTGTTTCCTAAATTGACTAAATCAATTTACTGTCAAAAATAAACTTTTATTAAGCTATAATTAAGAAAATGAATATGTAGCTTACCATCTGCTTGGGAAGATGAAACAAGTGCTTGCAGTATAGCATAAGGTGAAAAGTGATATATAAAACTATATGCAGGGTACATCATGTGAAATGGCAGGTTGGATGAAGCACAAACTGGAATCAAGATTGCCGGGAGAAATATAAAAAAAATCTCAGATATACAGATGACATCACCCTTATGCTAGAAAGCAAAGAGGAACTAAAGAGCCTCTTGATCAAGATGAAAGACGAGAATGAAAAAGCTGGCTTAAAACTCAACATTGAAAAAACCAAGATCATGGTATTCAGTCCCATTACTTCATGGCAAATGGGGAAAAATGGAAATAGTGACAGACTTTATTTTCTTGAGGTCCAAAATCACTGTGGAAGGTGACTGTAGCCATGAAATTAAAAGACACTTGCTCCTTGAAAGAAAAGCTATGATCAACCTAGACAACGGATTAAAAAACAGGCACATTACTTTGCTGACAAAGATCCATCTAGTCAAAACTATGGTTTTTCCAGTAATCATGTATGGATGTGAGAGTTGGACCATAGAGAAGGCTGAGTGATGAAGAATTGATGCTTTTGAACTGTGGTGTTGAAAAAGACTCTTGAGAGTCCCTTGGACAGCAAGGGGATTAAACAAGTCAATCCTAAAGAAAATCAACCCTGAATATTCATTGGAAAGACAGATGCTGAAGCTGAAGCTCCAACACTTTGGCCACCTGATGCAAAGAACTAACTCATTGGAAAAGACCCTGATGCTGGGAAAGATTGAAGGCAGGAGGAGAAGGGGATGATGGAGGATGAGATGGTTGGATGGCATCACTGACTCAGTGGACATGAGTTTGAGCAAGTTCTGGGAGTTGGCGATGGACAGGGAGGCCTGGCGTGCTGCGGTCCATGGGGTCGCAAAGAGTCGGACACCGCTGAGCAGCTGAACAACAGTGCGCCACTCATTAGTCAAACTATTCGCATCGTTAAAAACTCACATCAGCAATCCCCCTGACCACCCTCCATGTCTGGATGTATTTGGTTTGCTATATCTCACATATTCTTCTTAATATATGACCTTGTTTTCATCTGAACCTACTGATTTCTTGCTGAAAATTATTGTGGACCTTCCTCTATCGCTTACCTCCCACAATAGAACTAACATTTCTTGGCTCCCCACGTATTCTTGTCTTGTTTCTTGTTGTTGTTTTTTTTTTTCTCTCTTTGTTTTGCTGAAATGTATTCTCAGGCTATTTCTTCAAGAAATTATATAAAGATAATTTACTTAGAGATTTCCTCAGCTGTCTAAGATGTAGAATTGCTGATACAAATTCTGAAGTCAAGAGATTCCACTTCCACCTAGGATGTAGAATTTGAAAGCCTGTGACTAGCACCTTAACAAGAAGACAAAGTTGAACCTACTCTGAAATCATATTAATTCCTGAGTCCATCAGAAAGCTAAGATTTCAAGGAGACCAAAAAGCCTACAATCTAAGGAAGGACAAGCTTTCAAAAGAGAAACATGAAGACTGACTCATTTATAATAGAGCGTGAGCAGAAGATGGAGTCACCACGGTCCCCTTGCAGTGAATATGAGCAAGCTCTGTGCCAGGGTTTGATAGACAGAACGTGGTTATTAGTGTAAAGCTGTGCCTGTTTTTATGTTCAGACCTTGAGAAACTGGCGACTTCTTCCTTCTCTCTCTTAAAGAACTTTCTCTTGGCCTTCCTTGCAGCCACACAAAGAATCAAGCCTGACTGTCCCTCAGATCTCCAAAGTGGACAAGCTACCTGTGGACCCTGGTCAACAGCACTACTGAGAACCACTTCTAGCCATCCTTATTAGGTGCCAGATATGTGAAAGTAGCCAAACTGGACCTTACCAAGGAGTCTCTTTGGCACCGAATGCAACAGAGCAATCACATAAAGGAAAGAAACTCAGTTGAGCCCCTCCCAAGATCTCCAACCACAAAATTGTGAGGTATGATACAATTGCTCTGAGTTGTAAGTTTTATTGCAATTTATTCTCCCACAATAGATAAATGAAACAGTGTTAGGGCTGGCTGAACGTTTCCTGTTTTAATTTTTTTTTCCAAAAACATCGTAGACAGTGTGACACATAAGTGTGAGCCGTCTGACCTCTAACACTATCTGACATCTCTTGACCTAAAATGGTAATTTCATAAGTTTCAACCAGATATTAAATTTGACCTGTGCTCTGAGGAAATCATTGATCTAATCAGGAACTCATACCCAGGGATGATTAACTACTAGGAATTCTTCAAATCAGAAGCCTGGAACCATGAGTGGCAGAAACATGCCAACCATTTTTATCTATGATGAGGCTTGGTTAGATAATATAATTGATCACATATGATGTATTTCCATGGGCTAAACACTAATGTTCAAGATATTAGTGGATTGCCTGGAAATACCACACATACACCCTCCCATTTCAGGAACAGGTTGTGAGCTTATCCCAGGTTCGAGTTGAAACAGTCAGTAATGGTACCCAAGATGTGATTGTGAAATGACTTTGTATCCAGCTTCTGATTCAATGATTGTGGTACAATTATCTGGCCCTAAGTTAGGCTGAATTTTGTCCTTAGCATCTTTTGTCTTCTGTCTTGAGTAAACATTTTACACTCTGTGTAAGTAGAGGATGGAAAAAAAGAAAAAAGAAAAACAGAGAGGGATAACTTCATTAAGTTTAGTGCAATTGATTTTGCCCCCACTTGATGATACATGATTACGTGTACAGCAGAATTCTGTCTGAGACTGTAAAGAAGGGGATGTCTAATACCTACCTACCACTCTGCACAGAAGGCTAACAATCTTATTTAAAAAGATCTAATAATTATAAACATTACCACCAACTGAAGTCAGGTCATGTATGCATGGTTAGTCTGCCATCTTGAATTCAAATTTGCATTTAACAAGTTTATTTTAGTTCCATAAGACTTGCATTTCAAAACATCAGTCTCTATCAGTTCAGTCTCTGTCAATTACAAAGTGAAAGTGTTAGTGACTCTGTTGCATCTGACTCTTTGCAGCCCCAAGGTCTGTAGCCCACCAGGCTCCTCTGTCCATGGAATTCTCCAGGCAAGACTATTGAAATGGGTTGCCATTCCCATCTCCAGGGAATCTTCCCAACCCAGAAATCAAACCCGGATCTCCTGCATTGCAGGTAAATTCTTTACTGGCTGAGCCAACAGAGAAGCCCTGTTGGGGCTTCCCCTGTTGGGGGAAGACCCTTCCCCCAAGATCTATCAAGTTACTGAGCTCTCCCGTGTATGCCTGTCATAGGCTCTATCTCTAATTCTTAGCACTCTGAAATCTAGGTGTTCGCACAAAATGCAGACTCGCTCCACATCTTAGCTATGCGTTCGAAATTATGACAGCACACAGAGGCTCCCTACCTCCGTCTAAGAGAAAAGGTTAAGATTACACAGAGAACGCTGGATTGGGTGTTGAAGGATGAGAAAATGTCTGGCAGGTGAATAAAGTAAAGAAGGAGTGTGAGGCGGAGGATTCGGAGACAAAATGGCTTGTCAGGGGAAGGAGGAGCCTTCTAAGGCAGCTCGAAGGCAAGACGTGTGGGGAAAACTAGAGCAGAAGAGCCTAGAGAAATGAGTGTGAATTAGAACAACCTTGGGGATGCTGGTGTTTATTCCACAGCCCAGGCAGAACTACGAGGAGGCCAGCTGAAGCTGGAAGCCCTACGCCTCTGATGCCCCCAGCCCAGTCTGCACGGCCACGTTCTCGCACACAGCTCCCTCTGACAATGTGGTCTAAGAACACTGAAAGTATCCTGAGTGATGGCCAGGAGAGTCACGGAAGAGCAGCTGAAGGAAGAAGGGGTGGAGCTGGAGGACGGGGAGGAATGTTCCTAAGAATGCTGTGAGGAATGGATCAAATTATGGAGCTGGGCAAACAGGAAAGAAGAAGCAGGGAGGAAAAAAATAAGGTCTGAAGTTGTGCCGAAGGCATTTGGGAATTCTGAAAAGGAGAGAGAGAGATGATGAGATTTTTCTGGCTGAAGATACTGATCTTTGTCGCTCAGAGATGGGAGAATTTCTGGGTGTTAACAAGATCCCAGGTGAGGCGAGGAGAGTGGGTGGTGGATGGGTGTGAAGCTGAAGGAAGGGAGGTTGGGAGAAAGAGAAGTTAGGAGGACGCGCGAGTGTGGGGCACAGGAGAAAAATCAGAGTGTGACTCCCTTGGGGGTCTGCATGTTACCAGCTGCCAGGAGACCGACACGGCATTGATGCTAAAAAAAAAAAAAAAAAAAGTATTCACTAAATGAAAGAATCCTGAAAGAACTGCTATCTCAACTGTGTGTACTAAGAGCAGGAAAGTCAGTGGAAAGATTTGGGAGGGCTAGGCTTATAAGACACATTCTGCAGAAAAATAGATTTTTGGCACAGAAGAGAAAACAAAGATGTGAAAGAAAAAAGAAAAACAGCAAAAAATCATTTCAAAGTTCTTATTACAACCTATTAGGAGAACTGTGGTCCTACTTTAAAAAGTGCAGAAGAGACCCTGGAATCAAGGGAGCATCATTAACTCCACGTGGGCTTCCAAGGTGGCGCTAGTGGTAAAGAATCCATCTTCTAGTGCAGGAGACATAAGAGGCATGGGTTCGATCCCTGGAGCTGCAAGATTCCCCAGAGGAGGGCATGGCAACTCACTCTAGTATTCTTGCCTGGAGACTCCCATGGACAGAGGAGCCTGGAGGGCTAGAGGTCATAGGGTCGCAAAGAGATGGATAGACTCGAGCGACTCCGCATGCACGCATACACTAACTCCACGTGGAGGACATGTGTTTGTGGTTACACACAAATAGGTTACATCAGTACAACCTGAGTCGGACCAAAGTAAGCAAGGGCAACAAGCGTTCATTTTTATCCTGTGTTTTGTTTTGTTTTCAGTGGAGAAACCAGGGGTCAGTCTTGTCTTTCCCCAGAAGTATAAGAAAAATAAGAAATAAATGGAAAGCCCAGATTTTGTCAGGTTTTGGTATACACATTGGGTTAAAAGTACCTGAAACTTTCTGTCATTTCATTTTGCCATGTCATTTCTCTTGAGCTTGTTTATACACCCTTTGCAGTTGGGTCATGGAGTTATACTCCAGGTTGACATATATGTTGTAAACTGCACAAATATGAATTAAATAAGAATGGGTTTCAGTCTAAACTTCATAACTTAATCTCTCTGCCATTCACAAAAGAATATGTCATTCCAGAAACTCCTAATATGACTGTTTCAATCTGATTTAACAAACTACAACTCTTTGCAGGATATCCAGAGTTCAGTTTGGCAAATAAGTTAGAGACTACTGTAGCTTAGTACCTGGGCTTTATAGTTGCAAAGACCCGAGTTTAGCTTTAAACTTTCATTTCTTTGTTGTGTGATTCCGGAAAAATCACTACAATTCTTTAAGTCATATCTTCCTTCTTTGTAAACTGTGTCCAAGAAAATGTGGATCTCAAAGGACAGAGACAATGAAATAATGCATGTAAATTCACCATTGCCAAGTCTAATCAATACAAGTTCTCAATAGCTACTCACACATTTAAGCATGCTGCTTTTTAAGCCCTACAATATTTATTGATCCAGGATCAATATTTTTCTATCCAAAATCTTTCCACATGACTGTATCACACTGAACAGTGCTATAATTATCAAACTAAACAGTGCTACTATTGTGATTATAGTAACTTCATCTGTACAAACTGGACACTGAACATTTTTTTAAGCTCATCTTCGATTCTTTAATGTTGCAATGAATTACAAGAATCCAGGACAGACCTGGAATTTAATATAAGCTATTAAGATGCCAAATAAGTTGTAGACAAAGCAAAATATGATTAAAGTTTCTTTAAATTTCTTCTAGACTACTCATTGCAATCCACTGGATTCATAACTATAATAAGGGAGAAGCAAGGGATCTCCTAGCATTAGAGTTAGGAATAGTACCAATAGTTAGGAATAGTACCAATAGTACTATTGATATAAATATGTTACTATTGATATAAATAGTGATATAAATATCAAGACCACATGAAGCTAAAAAGCAAGGAAGAAAAATTTTATAAACATCAGAAAGCATAACATTCCACTGAAAAAATCCTTACAATACAATACCTGAATTCTCTAATTTGAAATGGAAGAGGACAGATAATTGTTGACATGCCAGTTTTGATATCAATGTGAAGGCACAGAGGGGTAGCATTCTTTTGTGAAACCCCTGGTGTTTCAATGCAGAGAGTCCATCTCCCCTCCAATCTGCCTGCAGGGTTTGTCTTAAAGAAGGATTCAGTTCTTCAGAGAAGCTCAATAATGCAGCTTGAGTTGAGTGAAACAAAAATACACTCACATAAATGGATCTGATTACATTGTTTCCTTAACTAGAAAAACAATATGTTTGCCATTGTATTGCTTTTTGACAGAAATAGAGGACAGTATTATAATGATCACAGAAATTTTCAAAATTAGAATGCTTAAGGTTCGTCTAGAAAGTTTATCAGAGGTAAATTTCAAGTCCTCAAAAGGTGTACTCTTCTGTAATTTACACGCCTAGTTTTTCTCGCAGCTTGTCTCTACCCTCATTTTCTCATCACCAGCAACAGCCTCCTTCCAGCCGTTCAGCTGCTCCCACCAGCTCTTCTAAGGATGCGAGGGAAGGGTCAGCAAGCAGTGGGGTCACTAACAAAGCCGCATCCTGGGCGCTGCTCCCACGCCTTTCCGCCCTGCCTTAGTTAAAGCTGCTGTAAGAACAATACCGGAGACTGAGCGGTTTAAACAACACAAACATATTTTCCTTGATTCCAGAGGCTGGGAAGTACCAGATCAAGGGGCCAACTCACTTGATTCTTGGTGGGAGCTCTGCTCCTGCTTCTCAGATGGATGCCTTCTGCTCTGTCTTCACGTGATAGAAAGATTGCATTGCTCACATGTCTTACAAGAACTCTGAGCCTACGGATGAGGGCCCCACCTTGGTGACCTCACCTAAACCTAATCATTCCCCAGAGACCCTTCACCCAACTCCCACCGTATGAGGAACTAGGGCTTCAGCATACATACTTTACGAGGTCGCATTGGGTCCCCAGCTTCCCCCTCATCCGCAACAGTCCCTCCCAGGGCGTGGAGCTAAAAGGAAAACCAAATTGCACCGAGAGGTCAGAGGCAGCATCAAGCCAGCCCGAGTGACTAAACAAGAGCTCGGACACATAGGGAGTAAGAACGTCGCCAAATAAAATGCCAGATACCAAGAGTCGGGGCGTTAGCCTTGAATCTCAGATTCAAGAAAGGTTTAGTTATGCACGTGGAACCCGGGCTTTCGGAGGCCTGGGAGGGTTTTCTCATGTCAGGCTTCAGGAGGTGTCCTGTGGCGGGTGGCCCCCTGGGGACACGTGACAAGCCAGCTCAGGCTGGCCCTGCCCAGGGCTGGGTCCGGCAGGTGGCTTGCCTGCTCGCAGCAGGAAACCTTAACCCCCTCATGTCCAATAGAAGAGGATTATCCCTCTTCAAGAAGTGAACCTACCTAAAAATATGCAGATTTCTAACCAGAAAAAGAAAGAAAAAGTAGTAAAATGATGAGATCACTCCCCTCTATGGTGTGGATGTAAACCTTCCGTGTTTATCGACGCAATCATAAAATCGGTATTTTTCATTGTGGACACCCTTCACTTTTTGTTTAGGCTTTCCTGGTGACTCAGAGGGTAAAGCATCTGCCTGCAACGTGGGAGACCCAGATTCAACCCCTGGGTTGGGAAGATCCCCTGGAGAAGGGAAAGGCTACCCACTCCAGTTTTCTTGCCTCGGAAATCCCATGCACGGAGAAGCCTGGTCGGCTACGGTCCATGGGGTTGCATAGAGTCAGACAGGACTGAGCAACTTCACTTTCACTTTTTATTCATTAAAATTTAAATTCTAATGGAAAGTGAATTAAATGATAAAGGAGGGTGTGGCATTCTAAGAACAAAGATTTTGGTACAAAATCTGAGTAGGTATCGCTTCTCCACCTGGGCCACTTAATAGCTATATGACCTTTGTCATGACATTTAAATTCTCAAACTCTTTGTTCTCTGAACAGTAAAATGGGAAGAGGGGAAAAACAACAGTAACAATATCTAACTCCTGGCGCTATGGTGAGAATCATTTAAGAGAAAACGTGGGAAAGCACTTTATCCTGAAGAATATTGTTAAAAATTGGACGGCTCTTGTGTTTTGCTGTGTCCTCTGGAATTAGGTAGCATCGCTGAAACAACGGCTGTGAATATGAGCAAACTCTGGGAGATAATGAAGGACAGGAAAGCCTGGCAGGCTGCAATCCATGGGGTCTCAGAGACTTGGACTTAGAGACTGAACAGCAACAACTGGAATTGATAAAGAGAGTTACAAATTTGTGTCTGTTGAATTTTCCCCTTCATTTCTCCACATATCATACTTTGGCATAGACACTTGCTGTTTAATGATGTGTGTTTAATTGGTGCATATGGATCAGAGGAAAGAGGTTTTTTTTTTTTCAGCAGATACCCTCACTTCATGCTGCAAACATGAAACTACTTCAACACAGCTCGCCCCACCTAAAAGTATATAGGTCTGGCTTGGCATTTACACACCATCTGTTGCTCTTTGCTGAGAACCTTTGCATCGGTCCACAGGCCAACTTGACATTGAAATTATTATGGTTACTCACACTCAGGTGCAACCATATAGCACAACTCTCATTAAAACTGGCATTGTATATAAAGAGCAAATTACACTAGATGTTCGTTTCATATATAATGCATGTTATGGATTCTATTAATTATCTTCATTGACAATTCCAGCTTCTACAATAATTGTTCTCAACTTCCAAGCTGTCCTACTTCTTGAAATGAAAAACAACATTTTATGCTTTCTCTTGAGAATTACTTATCACAAGATTAAATCTACATAGAGCAATTTAAATTCATCTGAAATTTTTTCTCTTCTTTGATTTGTTTGTTAAATCATGTGTTTGTTAAATCATCATTTGCTATTTCTAATTTGTAGCACTAATTGCATCTACTTTGAATTCCACATGAAATCATCTTCATAAAACAGTGTAATTCACTGTATCATATTTATATGAGCTTCCCATAGCCTTTCTTTTTCTGTTTTATATATTTTTTAAATGGTGAAACAAATTGAAAGAAGAATGTTTATTCCTATTCAAAAACTCAATATTTATTAGATTTCATTATTAAAATAAATTATTCCAAAATATTGAGCTATTGAGTGAATGCTTTTGATATCAATTCATTTAGCTTGTATGCTCAAAAAATATGTCTATTTCTAACCATTTGCATAGTGCTTACTATGAGCCTGGCAATGGGAGAGACTCACGTTTGATCCCTGGGACGGAAGCTCCCCTGGAGAAGGAATGGCTACTGACTCCAGTATTCTTACCTGAAGAATTTCACGGACAGAGGAACCTGGCAGGCTACAGTCCATGGGGTCACAGAGTCAGACATGACTGAGTGACTAACAACAGCATGAGCCTGGCATTTTTCTATATATGTTATATAAATCTCCAACCAATCCTATACATACAGCTGCTATTATTATTCAGACTTCAAGATGGAGAAACTGACTCAAAGAGGTTAATTACTTTGATCAATGTCATGTAACTAATATTCTACAGAACCAGGATACAAAGCTACCCAGGATAACTCTACATTTCATGTTTTTAAAAATACATCATTGACTCTCAGGCCTTAACATGCATAACAATTATCTCAAGAGCTTGGGAAAACATAGTTTTCTGGATCCAATGACTCAGAAATTCAGAGATTCAATGTGAGGCTCATAACTTTGTGTTTCTAACAAGCTCACAGATGATACCGATGTAACTAGTCTAAGCAGCACACTTTGAGAACCCTTTAACTACCTTATCGGAGAAGGCACTGGCAACCCACTCCAGTACTCTTGCCTGGAAAACCCCATGGACGGAGGAGCCTGGTAGGCTGCAGTCCATGGGGTTGTGAAGAGTCGGGCATGACTGAGCGACTTCACTTTCACTTGTCACTTTCACTTGTCACTTTCATGCATTGGAGAAGGAAATGGCAACCCACTCCAGTGTTCTTGCCTGGACAATCCCAGGGATGGGGGAACCTCTTGGGCTGCCGTCTATGGGGTCGCACAGAGTCGGACACGACTGAAGCGACTTAGCGGCAGCAGCAAACGACCTTATGCAGGTTATTTTAGGGTGATAATCAAAGATACTAAAGACATTGAAATCTACAGTGATTACTAGTTACGCCCTGACAATATTAAATGTATATGTTTTGTTTGGAAGAGATGAAAGTTTACCAACCAACATATTCTGTGCAATATTAATACTTAGCCTTAAATACTATATAAATCATCTTTCATTCAAATGGCTTTGTGTTTCAATTATTTCTCTGACAGTTTTGCAAGGATGATACTAGTAAATTGGTTATTTTCCTAAACTCCAAGTTCCTCAGTTGTAAAATGGGTATAATGTTTGCCTCACTGAGTTTTTGAGTGGATTAACTGAGATGCTACGAGTAGAGTATCTACCATAAGAACTCCCAGAGGAACTCAGTAGTTGCTTAGTTAGAAGTTATTTTCCTTCTCAGCTATTCTAACTGGGTGAAAAATCAGCAGTTTTTCAAATTCATCAATAATACACTGGGAAGAAGAGCGAGAAGGAGAATAAAGAAGAGGGATTAAGACAGTGGATGTTATATACTGACAAATTTCTTGTTCCAATTGGAAATTCAATTATTTTTATAACAAAAGCAAAAACATTTCCTGACAATCTCTCTTACTAAGAGCATGGGTGAAGTGATTAAAAGTCATTATACTCTCCTGAAATAGTCACTTTCCAGTAAGAGTTCATTAAAGCCCTTTAAACTGCTGAGCATGATTACAGAGAATAGAATACTAATTGTTAAAAATAAATGTCATGTCTGAACTGACTGAATCCATCTCTTTCAATACGCTGTTACGTAATGTTCTCTAACTACATGTCATTCCCAAATATCGTTACCCTCTTTTCTGATCTTTAAAGCTTGTTGCCAGTTGCCACATCCCATTTTCTTTGTTGCATGTTAGGGGACCATGGAGTAGTTTAATTTTTTATTCTATTAAGTAAAGTGTTTGGCCAAAATATTATGGGGGAAAGCTGTGGGATCAAAGCACAACCTGGGGACCTTCCAGGGGACCTTCTGTTGGAGCTCATTGGAAGCAGTTGATTTTTTTATGATTTCCCTGAAACATCTGGGCTGATGAATGATAAGTGGGAGAATGTGAAAAGTGAAGATGCTTGGTCATGTCCCACTCTTTGTGACCCATGGGCTATAGCCGGTAGCCCGCCAGGCTCCTCTGTCATGGGATTCTCCAGGCAAGAATACTGGAGTGTGTTGCCATTCCCTTCTCCAGGGGATCTTCCCGAGCCAGGGATCAAACCTGGGTCTCCTGCACTGCAGGCAGACTCTTTACCATCTGAGCCGCCAGGGAAGTGCAGGAGCATATGAACGCACATGCAAAAGCTTCTAAAATAAAAGTGACTCTCTTTGCCTGAAGCACTTCCTGGTAGCTCAGTGGTAAAGTATCCACCTGCCAAGGCAGGAGTCTCAGGTTGGATCCCTGGATCCCCTGGAGAAGGCAGCGGAAACCCACTTCAGTACTCTTGTCTGGGAAATTCCACGGACTGAGGAGCCTGGTGGGCTATGTATGGTCCATGGGGTCACAAAGAATCAGACCCGACTGAGCACTGCGGCTTAGTGAGTAAACAAGGACAATTTGCCTGAAACAGTTGGTTTCTAGAGAACAGGCCAAACGAACCCAAGATACAAGGTGACAGGACCTTTGGAAGGGGGCACAAGAAGACCTTCTGGGGCTTAGGAATATTCTATTAATGTCTTATTTTATTGGCATGCTGGCTATGTTCACTTAAAATCCATAGAGCTTATGGTTTATCATTTGAGTACTTTTATGAATGTATGTAAACCTTGAATAAAATTTTACCCAAAACAATAAAGTAAGTTCTTAAACTCTGGGTATTCGTCCATGGTCCAGCATCTCCTGTTTATAGGATAGGCTAGGGAGAAGACTAAGTCACAAAAACTATTTATTCACTCCTAAAAATTTTATCTTGGTAGGCCATTCAGACCAGCATTAAAAAGACAACATTTTTCTTGAGCAAAATATTTTTTATTTCATGGGCTGTGTAAATACACCTTTCAAAAGAATGTAAACCAATGCTTGTTTTATGGTAGTTCTTGGTTTCCATTTCTTTTGTACAAGTCAAAAATCATCTCTGGATAAAAATCAGTGACCTAAATTCAGAGGCATGATCCTGGACAGACCCATCTAAGTGTTGGAAAGATAGAATTTGCCATCTTCTAGATTTATTTATCTTGTTACTATGCTCCACCTGCATCATTTCAGCTTCCAAAGACTGTAGAATAATTTGTTTTCTCTAAACCAATTTGTATCATGTCAAAGTGAAATTGCAGTTTTTCAACCACCTGGGGGAACGAGCTTATCCCCTTCCATAAATAAAAAAGCGATCTGCATAAATATGTACTAAGATATCCCTATAGACTTTAAGATTTTTGTATATGGAAGGCAGAGGTGTGAGTAGAAACAATTAAAAGAAATTACGTGAGGCAAGTTCCAACCTTCACTTCATTTGCCATATTTTAATTGTCTCATAAGTGAATACCAGTGTGACAGCAGGTCCACACACATATCATTTGGGATTAGAGCCAGTTTATTCAGATGAAAACATACCTTTCCACTGCACACAGCTTGTTCTGAAGGATAAGCTCAGACTAGACTCCTTCAGCAAATAAGACTAACATGACATTCAGGAGAACCAATCCACGGAATTTGAAAATCTGAAGTTATTTTGCACTGTACTGTTCATCAATGAGTATTTTTACATTGTTGCTGCCCATTTAGCCGCTAAGTCTTTTCTGACTCTTTGCAACCCCACAGACTCTAGCCGACCAGGCTCCTCTGTCCATGAGATTTCCCAAGCAAGAACACTGGAGTGGGTTGCCTTTGCCTTCTCCAGGGGATTATTCAGCCTTAAATGTGTTCCCTTCTTCTCTGGACTTGATTCTTATTAAGCAACAGATACACAATAGGTGGGGCTTCCCTGGTGGTTCAGATGGTAGAGAATCGGCCTGCAGTGTGGGAGACCTGGGTTTGATTCCTGGGTGGGGAAGATGCCCTGGAGAAGGCAATGGCACCCCACTCCAGGATTCTTGCCTGAAGAATTCCCTGGACAGAGGAGCTTTGTGGGCTACAGTCCATGGGCTTGCAAAGAGCTGGACACAACGGAGCAACTAATACACACGGAATAGGTAACACCTTTCCAATGACAAGCTGTTGGGAGGCTATGAAAACCTCTAACGCAGATGAGAGGGAAGCAAAAAAAAAATTTTTTTTAAATAAATGCCTTCATTAATCCTTGTCCAAAAATGGGTGTTGTCTTGAGTATTCAGGCTCACACGTAAAGGCTGAGTCAAGTGAAAAGCTACGCCAGCAGCGACCACAGTCTGTAAGAAGCTCTGCGGTACATCAGTCTCCTTTATCTTTCTATGTTGTCAGCAAGGGCGTGATGACTAAACTGAATCAGGAATGTGAATTTGGTGTAATTATACAATCACCTTGAGCAAATGTAGCCTCAATCAGCAATCACTAGCATTGCATCACACTAGGAGAGCTGCGATGGGGAGTTTTAAATACTTTAACAACTGGCCTCTCCCCACCAGTTGCATCTTTACTCTCTTGAAGCCTGTATCCCAGTTCATCTCACATATTTCACAAACACTTATTCCCGCTTTATCACACCTCACATTTCTTGTCCCTGCTTGCCACTTCTTCTTCTTCTACTTAACATTTTCCTCCTCCAAAACACTGGTTACCATCTTTCCTTTGGGAAATCTTCCCAGTGAGCCTTTATTTATCCTAGCAAACACACATAGAAAAGGAGATCACTTCCTTAATGTGTTTTCAAGTATCAGAAAGGGCTCAGTTTTCTAGAAAATTACTGTCAGCTGTCTCTTCAAAATAAAAGAAGCTTTATCAGTTTTAAACATTCTGATTCATTTGTACTAATTATCCATTACACTTTATGTGCTTTTGCTAGGTGATAAGCTCAGCTTGTACAAAGAAACATACTACTTGTACAAAGAACATACTACTTGCCAGGGAAAGTGGACAGGATATGTGTGTGTGTAAGTGCAGTTGAAAATTGCAATGTGAGTTTTGGAAGAAAAGCTATGACAAACCTAGACAGTGTATTAAAAAGTAGAGATATCACTTCACCTACAAACGTCCGTATAGCCACTGTTGTTTGTTTTTTCAATAGTCATGTACAGCTTGAGAGTCATGTACAGGTGAGAATCAAACCGTAAAGAAAGCTGAGTGGTGAAGAATGAGTGCTTTTGAACTGTGGTGCTGGGGAACACTCCTGAGAGTCCCTTGGACTGCAATGAGACCAAACCAGTCCATCCTAAAGGCTATCAACCCTGAATATTCATTGGAAGGACTGACGCTGAAGCTGAGGCTCCAATACTTTGGCCACCTGATGCAAAGAGCCACCTTATTAGAAAAGACCCTGATGCTGGGAAAGACTGACGTCAGAAGGAGAAGGGGATGACAGAAGACGAGATGATTGGATGGCCTCATAGACTCAATGGACACGAGTCTGAGCAAACTCCAGCAGATGAGTGAGGGACAGGGAAGCCTTGTGTGCTGCAGTCCATGGGGTCGCAAAGAGCTGGACATGACTTAACAACTGAACAACAAATGTGAGTTTTACCAGAAGGGTGACATATGAGTAAAGACTTAAAGGACACAAGAGAGAGCTGATGGAGGTACCTGGGACAGCCGCGTTCCAGGTGGAGGGATTAACAAAGCGCTGAGGACCGAGGGGAGCACAGAGCGTTATGCACAAGAAGAAGAACGGACAGGTTCAGAGGCAAGTCCATCTTTCTAGCCAGTCTTCTTATGTGGCTTGGCGTTACTCTTGATTCCTTTTCGATATTTTGCATTTGTAGCTCATTTTGCCTAAATAAACCATATCTACAGGCATGATTAGTGCAGAGGAAAACACAATTGTTTTAGAAGCACTCAAATTTCCAAGTTCAGAAAACTTTTAATAATATAACCTAAAGAAACAGGGTGAGGAGTATAGATAATTAGATCATATAGGTAAATTTTAAGACTTCATTTGACTGATACCATTTTTTTTCCTGTTCAACTTTTCACACATGTAAAGAAATACTGAAATAGCCAATATCAATTTAAGCTGATCTAGGATTGATGGGGAAGAAGGATGAGGAAGCTATAGAGGTAGGAAAAAAAATGGAGAAAAGGAGAAACCTTGGAGGTGAACAAACAAGATTTTCTTTTCCATGTTTTTTTTTCTAGTATTGTTCAGTCTTGTTGACAGACTTTTTCACATTAGAATTATGAATAGGATTCTATTCATGAACATGCTTATTGTGATTTACAGGTTTAACAAATATGTTGGAAGTTCTTTTGTATAGCAAATATATTTGGGTTTTCGTGGCCTTTACTAAAGCACTGCATTGTGGATTCTTAACATTGTAGACTAAAACATATTTGACTAAGTGATTTAATAGTTGAAATGGCTTCAGGGAGTTAGGAAGCCCATATTTATTTTATATTGCCAATGCAAGATAATTTGAGATTCACCTGATTATTGATTACATTTAAATGGATTACCTAAGCTTTTGTTTTCTTGTTTAACTTTCTATTAACTGTAGAAAATTTGGTAGAGTGTATTAGTGAGAGATGATATATTCAAAGCTTTTGGTCTTTTTCTTAAATGTACCACTTATAATTAGGTAGTGAAATTTGGAATTCATTGGCATTATTATCATAGCTCGGTAAAAATAAAGTACTGGTACTCCTTCATGTATAAGGGGAAAGTTCAGTATCAGTTCTGTTGCTCAGTCATGTCTGACTCTTTGCGACCCCATGGACTGCAGCATGCCAGGCCTCCCTGTTCATTACCAGCTCCTGGAACTTGCTCAAACTCAAGTCCATTGAGTCGGTGATGCCATCCAACCATCTCATCCTCTGTCGTCCCCTTCTCCTCCTGCCCTCAATATTTCCCAGCATCAGGGTCTTTTCCAATGAGTCAGATCTTCTCACCAGATGGCCCAAGTATTTGGAGCTTCAGCTTCAGCATCAGTCCTTCCAATGAATATTCAGGTCTGATTTCCTTTAGGATGGACTAGTTTGATCTCCTTGCAGTCCAAGGGGCTCTCGAGAGCCCTCTCCAACACCACAGCTCAAAAGCAACCATTCTTCAGTGCTCAGCTTTCTTTAAGGGGAAAAGTCTAGTAAAATTGGCATAGTAAATGCCAAATTACTTTCATATGTATTTCAGGTTTCCAGAGAGACTTTAGGAAAATCTTAGGCCTGGTATTATACCTTCACTAGGAAATAAACATTTCTTAAATGCAGGACTAAATCATTAATAGTAAAAACTGGCAATAGAAAAAAAATCTAGCCTTCTTTTACAAATAATATTTTCTTAAATTGTACTTAAACCTTTGCCAAAGGTCACCTACAATTATTTTCTTGTGTGATGAAAGGAAAAACTAATAATACATAATTTAGCTAGATTTAACAAGAAGTTCAATTTATAACCTTAGAAAACACCCAAAAGAGGTAAAAAGGTTTTAGTGATTTAAGCCCTGGCTCTGCTGTGACCATTGGCTGCAGCATGGCTCTGGTCACCACTGAAATGCTTTTATTTGTCACTTTGTTCTAGTGTGATTGTGTGGATGTGACCGAAATACAGAATGCATTCTTTTCCAAACAATTAATTCTTTTTTCAGTTAGTGTGGGCATAGGGTATTAGGCAATTAACTGTGGTTAGCTCAATTATAGAAAATATAATTCATCTGGTTTAGAAACTTAACTGACAAGGTGCATGAACTTTGGCTAACCTCAGTGGGACAGCAGCGGAGCAAGCAGGACAAGGCACCCAGTCACACTAGAAGAGGAATCCGCAGTACCAACCTACCGGTAACAAGTGTGGGGGTGGTACTCTCCAACTTAGCACTATTCCGACTGCAAACATTATTAAAAGGAAAACAAAAAGAAGACAGCTTTATCTTCATCAGAAAATGTAACAAAATTGCTTTTTTGAGAAACAATATTAGATGGGCTTGTACTCATTATTGGTAAAAATAAGTGCTCACCAAAACCACTCCCCAACGGTCATTTTGTCCCTGTGAATTCTAGAAGAGTTTAGACTTTCTGTAATGTTTGCTGAAAAGTTCTCACTGTTCATTGTTACCTTAAGAATTCACTCTCTTGCCACATTGAAGGGAAAAGCAAAATTTAATCCTAAAGGAAATCAGTCCTGAAGCTCCAATACTTTGGCCACCTGATGCAAAGAACTGACTCACTGAAAAAGACCCTGATGCTGGGAAAGATTGAAGGCAGGAGGAGAAGGGGACGACAGAGGATGAGATGGTTGGATGGCATCACCGACTTGACGGACATGAGTTTGAGCAAGCTCCAGGAGTTGGTGATGGACAGGGAGGCCTGGCGTGCTGCGGTTCATGGGGTTGCAAAGAGTCGGACACTGAGAGACTGAACTGAAGATGTATCACTGAATGTGTGCCTTAAGACTAGTATCTCCAAATTTTGGCATAAACACCATTCAACATATTTCACATGGCTTTTGTGAAAGGCAGAAAAACTAAATTACTTAGGGTTTTATTGTTTTGTTTTGTTTTTTTGAAGCACAATTTTCCATGTTACATATTAATTAAACATAAAATAGTTAAAAATTCTGCTTGTAATATTTAAATTCACATGCCATAAGAAAACAACATTTACATGAGAATAACACATATCCCAGTAGCTCTTCACAATTTATAAAATGCTTTTTCACAAGTAGTGTCTTGTAATTTTTATAGTATCTGACATCTCAAAGAAGTTCAGTAAATAGCTAAAGATAATGTCAAATTGATAGGTCCAGGGAGAGATTTGTTTTCTCCAACACTGTTTTTCTTAAAATGAATTTCAGACAGCCCCTGGTATCTAAAATAGTTGTGGGAAGTACATGAAGAAAAGATTCACAGGTAGGACATCAAGCCTGGGAATAGGCGGGGGTGGGTATGTTGAGACAGAGGGCAGCCTGAGGCCACAATGCTCTCCCAAGTCCAGCGCTAAACTGCAGACTCTCCTTTCAGGGCAAGAGTTGTGTGTTCTTATTCCATCTTCCCCCACCCCAGCCCCGTTTGACAGATAACATGCCATGAGAATGCTAGGCAGACATAGGCAACTTAACTGAAATTGAATATAGCGCTTTCACATCTATTTGAATGCTGCCAAAATAATTCATACTTATAACGCTTATTAGAATTCCATAATACACTTTTCAAATTTGGATTTTTTAATATTACACTAAAAATCTTCCTTGTAAGTTATGGGAAAGATCCACATAGTCAAAGCTATGGTTTTTCAATAGTCATGTATGGATGTGAGAGATGGACCATAGAGAAGGCTGAGCACTGAAGAATTGATGCTTTTGAATGGTGATGTTGAGAAGACTCTTGAGACTCCCTTGGACATCAAGGAGATCAAGCCAGTCAATTCTGAAGGAAATCAACCCTGAATATTCATTGCAAGGACTGATGCTGAAGCTGAAGCTCCAATATTTTGAAGAGCCAACTCACTGGGAAAGATTCTGCTGCTGGGAAAGTTTGAGAGCAGGAAGAGGGGAGACAGAGGATGAGATGGTTGGATGGCATCATGGAGTCAATGGACATGAGTTTGACAAACTCTAGGAGATAGTGAAGGACAGGGAAGACTGACGTGCTGCAGTCCATGGGGTTGCAAAGAGACACGACTGAGTTACTGACTGAAAAACAACATTAAAATGGGCTTCCCAGGTAGCACTAGTGTAAAGAATCCACCTGCCAATGCTGGAGATGCAAGAAACACAGGTTTGATCCCCAGATGGGCAAGGTCCCCTGCAGAAGGGAATCCAACCCACCCCAGTATTCTTGCCTGGAGAATCCCGTGGACTGAGGAGGCTGGTGGGCTACAGTCCATAGGGTCACAGAGTCAGACACAACTGAGCATATACTGTAAGCTAGATGTTTCACGCTCCCTCCTATATTATTTTCACTTACAACTTTTGTGACAAGATTTAGGCTGTACCTCTTGATGGGGTCATAGCATCAAGGAGGTTCTGAAGAAAGTACATGGTACAGAAGACAAGGTGATTGCAATTTCAGCTGAAACCTACTGTAATCCCAGTTTCTCCTTTATGCATCTTCATCCTTTCCGACCATTCTCATATATTCATCCCTAGAAATACACCTTGCATGATGCTGACAATTACTGAATAGAACATTTAATAAAACTCCTTCTAATAAAAATGTGTACACCCAGTGCAGACATCTATACTCATTCGTTTTGACCTTGAACCACGAGGATTTCTTTACACTATACTTTTCTTTCTCTCCTCTCTTTCCCTATCTTGCCCCTTCTCTCTTTCTCTCTCTCTTTTAATATTACACTAAAAATCTTCGGAAGATTTTGTGTGCCCATACCTGTGCACACACAGAGTTCCCGAGGAGGGACTGTTTTATTTGGTGGCACTAATGGTAAGGAACCCACCTGCCAATGCAGGAGTCACAAGAGGCGTGAGTTCAGTTCCTGGGTGGGTAAGATCCTCTGGAGGAGGAAATGGCAACCCACTCCAGTATTCTTGCTTGGAAAATCCTATGGACAGGGAGCCTAGTGGGCTACAGCTACATACAGCCCATGGGGTCACAAAGTCAGACATGATTGAGTGCACACACACACGAGTTTGTAAAGTTAATTTGTATAGAAATGTATGAATGAATAAATGAATTAATTCATCTCTAGAAACAAGAAATCTTTTAAGTGGGACATTCATTCTCTGTTTTTAAACACACTCTCATATTCTTAGCCACTTTAAACAGCACGTGTTTGTTATCTAAGTTTCCATAATCACAAGTCCAGGGACACCTTGGCTGGGTCCTCTGCTCAACTATCACCTCTCAGGCCAAAATCAAGATACTAACCAGGACTGTAAAGATGACTGTTGTCCCTGGTTAGCTTCAGAATGCACAGTGTCCTGCTTCTCCAAGGTCAGCAGAACGGTGAGCCTCAACGGCTTCCTGTCCCCCACAACTCAATCGTCTCTGGTCTCCTTCAAAGTCTCACCTGATTAAATCAGATTCATCCAGAAAAATCTCCTTTTTGTTCAACAGAAAGTCAACTGATTGGACAGCTTAATTAGTTTCTGCAAAATTCCTTTACCTTTGCGTATAACTCAACATATTCCATCACCTCTGCCATATTCTATTTGCTAGAAGTAAATTACAAGTCCTACCCACACTTAAGAGGAAGGCATTAATTAACAAGATCTGGATCACTGGTGTCCTCTTAGAATTCTTCCTACTACAGCAGGTCACAGCATTTGAAGTGAAGGTTTAAAATTTCCCCACACTGCAAAATAAACTTTAGCATGACTACAGTTGACTGACAGTTTCATGTGTGAATTCTACCACTGCCTTCCTTATTTCACCACATTTTGCCAACCAGACAGCTATCTAAAATAATCGGTAGTCCCCAACCAATGCTTTTCTAGTATATATATACATATATGTATATATATATATATTTAAATCCTATTATATTGCATTGTTTCTGAATAGATTAGTAAATAACTTTAATAATAATAATAAAAATGTGAAATTACTCCCCCTTTTTTCAGGACAAGCAGAAAAACATGAAGGATAGGGAATAACACTGAAGGAGATAAAGACCCTCGTGAAAGGAGAAGGCAGTGAATAAAAATTAGCTGGAATGTCACTCATTGTGTCAGAACAAGCGGATTCAGAGAAGAAAATTCTGATTGATTTCCACATAATCACTCTGATTGTATACAATCAGCCTTAGCCACACATGTGCTATCTCTTCCACGTTGTCTGTTGGCCGTGCCTGCAAACAGCTAAGTAAACCCGAATCAGGGAGAGGAAGTGACTAAAGCGTGGGTTTAAACGTTTCTGTTTTTATCAGACCTGCCGCTCCACCCTTCTGTGGCCTGTCTCATTGACACCTGAAGGGGCTTGGATCGCCCACCCTTGGCATCTGTTTTCCTCTCCTCCCGCCACTTATGGAGATGGTTTGTCTGTACATACCGATCAGAGAAAGAACATTTCTAATTTATTCCATTTAAAAAAATTTTTAAGGGGGCCATTTTTAAAGTCTTTATTGAAATTTTTACAATACTGCTTCTGTTTTATGTTTTCATTTTTCAGCCACAAGGCATGCAGGGTCTTAGCTCCCTGACCAGGGATTGAACCTGTGCCCCCTGCATTGGAAGGTGAAGTCCCAACCACTGGGCTGCCAGGGAAGTCCCTTCAATTTATTTTTGACTCTCTATTTAAAAAGAGAGGAACAAATATTTGTACTGTGTACAGTATTAAATGGATGCTGTTTTGAGATGAAGAAGCCTTTCAATATATTTTGTTATTAACTTGTATAAAACATATATACAAAATGTATACATAGATAATGGTATATAAGAATTAATATAGCTCAATTAAATAAGTTTAGGATGAAGAAGAGCAAAAGCTAATGTTCAAAAGGAAGTATTTACAAAGTTCACTGACCAGTTAAAGTTGGTTAGGTAGGTAAGAAAAAAAAATATATATATATATATGTAATGCATTCATTTTTCATCAGATGTTAGCATTTCTTGATCACTTTATATGCTAAACATAGTAGTGCATGGAACATTTAACATAATTTTAAATATATATATGTATATATATGAAGGAGTCTTTTGGGTCTAGAAAAGAGAACAACAGTCTCAAAGGCCCCTTGCTGAATCATCCAACTTTGGAGAAAACAAAACAGAATTTTAGCTCCGCCCTGATGCTCCAGGCTGGTTGAATCCATCTGGGACTATCACCCCCTGTCCGGAAACCTTCCACCCCCTACACCTGCCCAGAATACTTATCACCCCCTGCCCAACTACAAATGTCATCTCAACAAAAGAATACTCAAAATATCCCGCCTGATCGACGTTTCCCTTGTCGCTTCCACAAACCTCCCTGTAAGTTTGAAGCCTCCCTGATCCCTCTAGGCTCTCAGCCTGGTCGTAGGGCCAACTGTCGCCCCTCCTTGCCTGAATAAAGGTAACCTACTCGTGTGGAGGTCGTCTTTCCTTTTCTGCCTCAACCGGAACTGTGCCTTACAATATATGCACATATACATACTAGGTAGTTAGAATAGGAAAATGGAGTCCAGAATGGCAGTTGCTAAAAGACAAGGAGGGGAAAAGTCTGCGAAAATGGAACAAAGGAAGTTCCCAGGACCAGAGTGAGGACCTTGGGTAAGATAAACAGCACTCCTGGCTAGCCCAGTTTACATAGGGCAGGCCCGGGGGAGGAGAAAAAAGCATACAAAAAGAAGAGCCAAAATTGGGCTGGGGGCCTCTCTTCCCTTCGAATCTTTTGGGTCAGCATGCCCTCATGCCTCGAGGATGTCTTTTCCTTTACTTCCTAAATAAAACTGAGCTATAACATGGAGTTGTAACACTGGCCCGTCGCTTCAAATTTTTGTTGCGTTGAGACAGAACCGAGGACATTACAAACTCCCCTGACATATATGTTGAGGCTTCCCAGGTGGCTCACTGGTAAAGAATTCACCTGCTAATGCGGGAGATACTATTAGGTCATTCCTGGAGGAAAAGCCCTTATTTGTAGTGTCTGCCAATTTCTGTGGTGTAGATATCCCTCCTTGGCTGTTTTCAAGCTAAGGACACAACATCGCTGAATCAGAGCTGGACTGAGGGAGTGTGGATAATTGGCTCAACTCACTGCCAAAGGCTTTCTCACTGGGGTTCTGTGGGCAGGCCCCAGTGTCTCACTCCACTCCATCCCTGAACCATCCCTACCAGCCACATCCCCTGGGAATTATAAACTATTATTCCTATTCAATACAGAGTCTCTCAGCTTTTTCACACTCTACGACAGTATTGAAACATGTCTGAAAATTCTTTACTCTACCCCTCATGGACATATGAGATTTTTATCCCTTTCCCAGCCATGAGAACAAGCTACCTTGGATGTCCAGAACTCATGTGATTACAACTCCAGACAACATCTGACTATACTCAGCTCTGCTCAAACTCTTCCCAACTTTCTGACCCACAAAATCATAAACAAATTATTTAACCTACTTAATCTTGGCCTTCCTTTTGAATGTATTCAAACTCAGAGCAATTGGAGTTATCAAGAGCAAGCATATGTTTTCATATATAATTGTAAGGCTGAGTACCAAATAATTGATGCTTTTGAGCCGTGGTGCTTGAGGAGACTCTTGAGTCCCTTGGACTGCAAGATCAAACTAGTCAAACCTAAAGGAATCAACCCTGAGTATTCACTGGAAGGAATGATGCTGAAGCTCCTATACTTTGGCCACCTGATGCAAAGAGTCAACTCATTGGAAAAGACTCTAATGCTGGGAAAGATTGAAGGCAGGAGAAGAAGCGGGCAGCAGAGGATGAGATGGTTGGATGGTATCATCAACTCAGTGGAATGAGTCTGAGCAAATTCTGTGAGACAGGAAGGACAGGGAAGCCTGGCACGCTGATGTTCATGGGGTCACAGTCAGACATGACTTAGTGACTGAACAACAAAAAGTATATGACAGGGAATGGGAAAGATAATGAAGATTTACTTTATTGTGTGACTGAAAAATCTAAGCCAGGTAATTCAAAAAGTCTCTTCCTGTTTGAAAATTTGTTGGAATACTCTCTTCTTCATAGCTTTTCTGGTACTAAGCTTCTTAAACATTGCTCTCCTGTATTCTACCCAAAATCTTGAAAAAAAGTTAGGATTGCTTTTTTTTTTTCCATCTTAGTACAAAGAAAGATTTTCTTTTGTTCTAAACTTAGGGTCAATCTCAGCTTCTAAAATACCCAGATGAATGGAGACAGAAGTTCTTGCATTGTTTGCAGAGAATCAAGTTAAACACACAGTGCCATTCACAACAGGCAAGGCTCCCAGCTTGACTGCCTACAATCCTCTAACAAAAATGGCATAAATTTTAACTGGAGTCAGGCCAGGTCCTACTGTTACCACTTTAACCAAAGGCTGTAACCCAGGGTGTGAAGTGGAGGAGCCCCATATTTCTCTGGTAACACTGCCTGCAGGACACTCTTGATAAGTGGCAGAAGCTCCATTTCCATAAGATGACAATGCCAAATTAATTCTAATTATCCTGATCATTGAACATTTAAATGAAAATGAAGACATTAAAGGTAAGTAATTACTAGGAAGGCCATATCTGAGGATGAATTATGAAAGATTGTAAAACAATGTGTTCTGACAGCACAAATCTTGTCCCTTTGTTTATTTGTTTACTTGTTCTGATCATACTGAATTTACATACCGGAAAATTGAGAATTATTTGGTTGTTAGAAGAATGTGAATAAGGCCCTGTGGAGACGTGCATTCCCCCTTGTGTTTACTAAAGCAGGCTTCCCAGGTGGCACCGGTGGTGAAGAACATGCCTGCCAATGCCGGAGCCACGGTTCGATCCCTGGGTCAGGAAGATCCCCTGGAGCAGGGTGTGGCAACCCACTCCAATGTTGTTGCCCAGAGAAATCCAGGCTCAGAGGAGTCTGGAGGGCTACAGTCCATAGGGTCACAAAGACTCAGACACGCCTGAAGTGACTTATCATAGACGAAAACAGAAGGTCACAGTTGATTATTTCTAAACTAGTAACTTGATCAATTTTCAGATCCAAGTGTAAATTTAGGAACAGAGGACATGAAGAAAATGGGAAAGTTATGTAGGAACACTTATTTCTGAGTGATTGTTGGCTTTATAAATTTGATTTCATGGAATGACTGGGTGACAATAGTTCTGAAACTACTGATAAAGAAAGATGAAGGATAATCAATCTTCTGACTGTTTATGCAATTAATAAGTAAAATAGGAGTATATTTTCATGTATGAAAAAAACCAAAGTTGATAACACATTTTCTTCTTTGTCTTGAAGGATAATTTTTTATAGTAGGTTGTTTTTATAGGTTTTAAAGTTGATACCTTCATTAATACAGCAGAAATACAAAATATACAAAAATCAAATGAAGATTTTTTTTTGGAAGAGAAAGAATAAAATTCCTCCCATATGTCAAATAATCCAATTTTTTTTCATTTATTTATATTAGTTGGAGGCTAATTACTTTACAATATTGTAGTGGTTTTTGCCATACATTGGCATGAATCAGTCATTGATTTACATGTGTTCCCCATCCTGAACCCTCCCCCCCCACCTCCCTTACATTTCTCCATTGTTTTATCAAACAGTAATCTTAAAAGGTGTAATCTTAAAAACTTGGTTTGCTTCAGTTTAAATGTATTTTCTACTTGTGACCCAACAGCCTTCACATTATAAATGCTCAGGCCCACGCAGAAACACATTTGTGAAAACAAATTGAAACAAAAAAGCAACTCTGTCTTCTTGTGTTACATCTCAGTATTGCGTGGCCAGATTTAGATTGAACAAAAAGTCAAATATTGGAAACACTAATAGGCAATGCGTTTATTTTCGATTCCTGTGTAGTAAATTGTTGAGGGACTCTGTCACTAAATTTAACAAATAAGTAAGTTATTTTCTTCAAACTGACAGGAGAGTGCTCCACCACTTTAACTAAGTTCTATGTCAAATTCTTGAGTTGGGCAATATACCTGCAAATGCATTTTTATACACTGACTTTATCATTTTGATACCACTCCCTGCTGATTCTTATCTTGGTTCCTGATTCCTTGTGAAACTGATCTCAATTTAATTATATTATTTGAGGTTAAGAAGTCAGTGAGGGACCATGATATACTGTTTATGATTCACTCAATGTGACTTGTTCTTTCTGAGTCACTTCATTTTGCCTTCATCTATTTAAATATTCACAACAGTCAGAAATGGCTTAGAGACTAAACAACAACAGTTTAAATATTAGCATCCTTTACAATTAGTTGAAACAAATGAAAAGAACATTTGTGTTGATCAAAAACTTAGGAATATCAGCAATATCACATAACTGAATCAAGGACTTGAAGGAAGGTCCATCTGTCTTGTCCACCACTATGTTTTGAGGGTTTTAGTCTAATATCACAAACAAAATACTCAACAATTACTTGTTTAATGAGTGGAGATGCAAGTCACTGTCCTGATATTGCTTATTTTTAATTCTTGTATATATCCATTTAATCCTTATGCTGTCAGTCAGTCAGTTAACAAGGAAAAGGCAATGGCACCCCACCCCAATACTCTTGCCTGGAAAATCCCATGGACGGAGGAGCCTGGTGGGATGCAGTCCATGGGGTCGCGAAGAGTTGGGCACGAATGAGTGACTTCACTTTCACTTTTCACTTTCATGCATTGGAGAAGGAAATGGCAACCCACTCCAGTGTTCTTGCCTGGAGAATCCCAGGGATGGCGGAGCCTGGTGGGCTGCCGTCTATGGGGTCGCACAGAGTCGGACACGACTGACGTGACTTAGCAGCAGCAGCCGCAGTCAGTTAACAAGCACATCATCTGAGTGGCCACTACTGATTAATCGAGAGGGTGGTTGTTATCTTCAAAGACTGTACTTTATCAGGAATAGATCATACAAAGAGAGTATCTTGGCCCACAAAAGCAAGGTGAGCCGAGAATCCACTTAAAATCTTGATCTGCTAGAACAAAGTACCCAACTCAGGCTAAACTGGGGTCCCTTCATTGCTAAATGATAGCATATAAGATGAAGAGTGACTTGAGACAGACAGGCAAGAGCAGCAAGGAATTCTGGGAGAAGGTGATGCTGTGGACTCAGGCAGGAGCAGAAGCCAGTATGTTTGGATGGTGCTGAGCTTTGCTTTCTTCTCTAAATTTAACCAAGCCATTGTGGACAGTGTTCAGTCATTTGCTGGCATTTGTACGCCATCTCTCTGGGGCTGCAGATTCAAGCCACTATCTGGAAGGAGCTGGGGACTAGGAAAAAGCAGACTCTCATTCTGCTGGTGCCTTTAAGAGGCCTGGAAACCGGGTCTGCTGAGACCTCTCTCTGTGCTGCTATAGCTGGGCGCGATGGTCCCGGTTGATGTGGGACAGCAAGTCTGCGCAAAGTGGCAATTCGAAAGGAAGCAGTGCAAGTGACAGACGACTATTTTAAAAGTTTAACATCTCTACTAGATGGTGAGAAGGCCTCACTGACTCCATGGGCATGAATCTGAGCAAACTGGGAGACAGTGGAGGACAGAGGAGCCTAGCGCGCTGCTGTCTGTGGGGCTGCCAAGTGTCAGACACAACTTGGCGAGTGAACAACTGTGACAGCACAGAAGAAGCTGAACAAACAAATGTGAAGTGAGCTCAGCCGCAGTCTGGTGATGACTGAGCCCATCAATGAGCTCCACTGAAGACCTACTCCTGAGCTGCTAGCTGGACAAGCCAGTGAAGCATTGTGTTTTGCTTAAGCAAAGCTGGGTTGGGTTCTCTCTCCCTTGTAATAGAAAGCAACCTAACTGACTCATGGTCATTGACATGCTCCATAATGGTTATTGATCAAGACTTCCACTTTGAAGTCAGGCGCTCAGATCTCTCGGCCTTGTCTAATTAACCCTGCGCAAGTGGTTCCAAGGTGGGTCGCACACCCTCACACACATTTGCTACTCCCCACTGGCTGATCTCCCCTGATTTTAGTGTTTGTTTGTTTGTTTGTTTGTTTCTGTGAAGTATTATAAAAGTGAATTAAAATAGTGAAATAATAAATATGGAAGGATAGTCATGAGATTTTAAATGGATCTACCACTGTAATTTTTAAGCATATCAGTCTTTTGGTTATATCCCCTTGTTCTTTCTATTTTAGAATCTAAAAGGAATATATATATATATATATATGTATATATGTAATTTTTTTCTTATTACCTGAAAATGTGCCCAAAGGCTAGAAAGCATTGGGGAGATACACTAACTTTGCTAAGTAAATATCTGCGTCTCTAGTTGGCAAAGCACCTTAGGGCCTCAGTGATAGAGACTATGTAAATGCAAAAGTGGCCTGGAATGCAAATAGCTTGGAGCTCTCTCAAAGAGCAAAGCTATTAACCCCAGGGTTCTGGTCAAATTCTAGCTTGGGCAAGTTTGCCATGCAGATTGAAATCAGTGCCATTTCAGCTGAAAGCAGCATGACTCAGAGAAAGCACAGCCTCTCCTGCAGTGTCCCCGTGCCTTGCTGCTGGCTGACATTTAATGTACCCAGCACACCAGAGGCAGAGGCGCCCGCGTATTAGTCAGCACAAGGGACCGCACAGAAATGCGGGCTCGAGCCAGGGGGCATCTTCCGTCGGCTGTGAACTCGAACTCCAGAGCCAAGTAAAGACAAGCAGCAAGTCCACAGGCCAGCTCTGTGTGGGAGGAAGCGCTGGGGGTCTGTGGTTTTAGATTACCTCCACCTCTCTGAAAAGTTCATGTCGCAAATAAAGATGCAAGGAATGAGCTGGTCTTTATAACAGCATACCAGGTACTGTTAGATTAAACAACTGGCTTATAGTTGAGCATGTATAACCTCCGTTTCCAACTGCTCTCCATGTCTTCTTACGTATTTCTTCTGCATATATTGAGAAAGAAAGATTGAACCAGGTGTTCCCAAAGAGACACTGATGGGAAAGGCAGTGAGAGAAAACCACGAGGATAGATGTCTGGTCAAAGACACAGACTAAGACCTAAGATGTTTGAAGAGTGCAGACAGACTACTTCAGCGACTGTGTGAATTATGACACAAGAAAACACCACATAATCTTGTTATAAGGTTATTCTTAGCGTAAATTACCACTAAAGCATAGTTTAAACTCTAGATCAAAAGTAGTTACTTACAGATTTAGTGTTTGGTCATCAAGTGTAAAAAATGAGGACAGACTTGATTTCAGGAAGTTTGGAAATGCAGGAAAAAGAAAAAGAGCATGATAAGCAATAATAGAATAATATAGCATGTTCTAACATATAGAATACCTTTCCAAATTTGGATACTGGGTGGTCTGAAAGGCAACTTCGTCCCAAGGGCCAACAGGTAAGATATTCTGTATTTCAGCAGCTCTAGACTTTCCTGAAAGTTTCCTGAATAACAGCTAACAACTCTTTCATCATTTTCAACTTGGTGGATACACTGACAATATCCACCACAGGCCATTTTTTCCCCCCTCTCTTTACACACTATCCAAGCCATTTATTTGGTTTTAAACAACTACTTGACTATGCAGAACTGTCTATTTGGAGTGAACAGCTTTAAAATAAAACCCTTTATTAGATTTTCAAAAATGCAGAAATCTGTTGCCTAAACAAACATTTGGGGGGAGACAATTATTTAATTATAATTAGAGTGACAATTAAGTTAAACTGGAAAAACTTGTTCTTGATAGTGTGAAATAATATGCTGAAGAAGTATATAGTGTATTTGATTTTAAAAGGTGTACAATAATATCCACAGTATCGCTGTAAGTGATGAAAAGCAGAAGAATGTTTACCCATTTTTCTGAGGCAAAGAGCTCAGATTTCTGAAATAAAGACATCTATGCTACTCTGTACCTAGTTTTGAAACAGTAAGATAAACGTTCCATTTCAACTGAGAGTATAGTTACTTTGAAGGGTATCTTTTAAGTTTTGGGTTTTTTTTTTTTTTTTTCTGAGATAGGAAATGCAAAAAAAAAATAAATTGAGTGGGGTTTATATATCTCACAGAGAAACTAAGAGGAACTAAAATGAAAGAGCATCCTTTTAGAATCCCATAACCCTGGAATGGTCCAGACAGCATTACTATGCTCCCTGGGGCAAACCACTGCTGTCATAACTCCTCCTTATCTTGCAAGTGTGCATCTTTAATCCCAAAGAGGAGACAGAAAACGATGTGGATCATGGTGTGGATGTCAACAGTATCCCATGGGCCCCGCTGAAGAAGCAAGTCCACACCACAATCTATGAAACAGCTGTTCACCCATGACACCAAGCCAAACACAACATGTAAAATCTAAAAAAGAAGTGAAAAAGAAATCACCCACTGGTTTTCCTTTTTTTTTTTAACTTTTCTACAAAGATTGGCTGGAGAGCATTCCGTGAACGCACTGTGAACCTAAATGGACCAACTTAATAGACCATAACATTCCTCCAGGTAAATAAAGCAAGGTTTTGTGTATTGTGTTCTTCTGTTGCCTGAGGGTTCTCAGAGATGATAGGGGATTCATTTTTTTTTATATACATTTTATCTGAAATTCCTTTGTTCATGTTTATCCAAATTCAAAGGCTTGAGATTCAAAACTAATGAGCAGGTCTGAAATCTTTCAAGGAGATCTTAATGGTTCGCTTTCACATAGTCACGAAGAGCTTAAAAGGTCAACCTAAAATCCATTTTCCTTCCTGCAGCACGGCTGATGATTTGAACTCACAAAGAAATAATTTTTTTTTTCTTAAGGAACAAGTAAAACCCTTGTGCTCACTCTTGCCTCACATTTGAATATGACTCTTATACGTGGCCCTAAATGAAATTTGTCATGCGTCTCTACACAGATGGATGTGGAGTTTGTGTTGTGGCAAAGTATTCATCTGGTATTAGCATGGGGCAGGCTGGTATTCAGAAGGAGCCAAAGGTGCCGACCCTAGGGAGACAGAAGACATGGACTGTCCTGGCTCTCTAGGGTTGGGGAACAGGAGACCCAATGCTTAGCTCACACGACTGTGCCGAAACCTCACGAGAATTATCAACCTCTTCCTCTGTCCTCTGCACATGAATTCATCAAAAACTCACTTCCCACACAGGCCTTGGAGACCACCTCTGACTGTAGTCCTTGCCGCAAGCTACACCTCAGGAAAGGAAGACCCTGGGGCTCCTTCAGAAAATAGTTCACAGTCCTCTGTCCCAACTAGGACCCGGTGGCATAAGCCAGGAGTCCTCGCCAACTCCACAGACAAGGAAGTCAACACAAGAGATGGTTCAGTGACCAGCTCCCATGACAAGTTAAATTGGAATGAACCCTGTCATCCTTGAGTTTCTCCCTCTGGCGTTTCCAAAAAGCAGATGAAAATTAGAGGAGAAAAAAAAAGTTGTTTTTCTAAGTTTCGCCATGACGTTTAGCCAGTGTTATTTGTTATTACCTTCTGTTAATAAAAAAAAACAACTTTCAAAATCCTTAATAGAAGAAGGAAAAAAAAAAAACAGAAAAGGAAACCAGAGCCAAAAGCATTTAATTAGTCATTAAAATATGTGGCTATTAAATATTATCATCTCGATTTTGGAAAAATTCATCAAGGATTTGAGATAGTTTCAATGCCTTCACTTCAAGATCAGATAAGAGACAGGGATAAGGAAAGTAAATCAAGATGGCAAGTATCATTTCCCAGGCAGTGACCCATACACACCAGAGCCCACGCTCTATGGGAGGGCTAGCAATTGGTGACACCACTCTCCAGAGAAAAATACCCATGGAGGTAAAAACTGAGAGTCATCCGTGGCATTTGTGGTTAATCATTAACATTTGCAAAAACATACATCTATTCCATAATTGTAATTTTTGATTTCTTAATTTCACACTTCATTTCTAAAAGGAAGAAGTTTTATTTTGACCTCTTGTATTATATTTTTTGAAATTAGCTAGTCAACGTTCTCTTAGATTACTCTATTTTTTTTTTAATTCTTTGAAGAGAGTGTATAATTAGTGACGTGAGTTGTAAGCTTGAAACCTGAGAGACGCATTGACTTTTTCAGGTTATTTATCCTTTGAGATGTTCAAAATAACATATTGACAAAGGTGTGTGCTTTGGAGAGGCGTTAACAAAACATCTGTGATATGATTGTTGCTATGGCAACAGGTTTATTAAACATTAAAATTAATAACTCTGAAAACCACTTAGGCTGACATGAAAGAAAGAACTTTATAGATGTAATTGAGGTATAACAGGGAAAATAACAATCTCAGAGCAAAGGGACCACCTCCATGCTGCCTTCTGGGACTAGCAAGATCTGTAGAAAATGTCATCATGTGTCCTTGGGGGCTGGGGGATATAAGAAAGTGAATTGTGGTGGCCGCCTGGGACGTCTGTAAACAGTTGCATAGGTATCTATTTCTTCCCAAATCTTTTTAAGGCTGTTCCTTCCAGGTTTATATCAACTCAGAGCCACAATATAACTTTGTGGGCCCTAAGCATTTTTGCCTTCATTGAACCTTAATACCATAATACTATTCATATTGAAAAATACTTTTTAAACACTTAAACATGTATTTTCTCTGTTTTAGGGAAAATGTAATAATTCTTATGGCCCCTGAAAATGCCACTTTATTATGGTATGGAAATAAAATTAGGACATTTTCCTTGACCCTAATTTCTTTTCTCTTTCCTTTTGACATTGAAATAAATTGAAATACTTTCATGGGCCCCTAAAAGTACTGTGGACCTGAGGCACAGTGTTCAAAGTGCTGACATTGGTCAGTAGGCCCCTCCTCTGGATGGATGTACTATGTTGTTGTTATTTATTCACTAGGTCATGTCCAACAATATTGCAACCCCATGGACTGTAGCCCACTAGGCTTCTCTGTCCAAGGGATTTCCCAGGCAAGGATCCTGGAGCACATTGCAATTTCCTGACCCACGAATTGAATCTGAAGTCTCCTGCATTGACACATGGGTTCTTTACCATCGAGCCACTTGTCAGATGTGTATACTCTGGCAACTTCATCCACATGCAGTAACCCGCATCAATCTCGACCCACCACAGATGCTTATGGATGTCTGTCTGCAGGCAGCCTCCTCTGAGTGTTGTTCTCCGTACCCAGAAGACCAATACCCTCTGGACATCACTTAAATGCCTCCATGGTATATGAACTCCGTGTGCCTCAAACACAACCACATACATTGACCCATCAACTTACACTCTTACCAGGAGATTCACCTCAGTTAACAGACCGTAACAACTCCAGTTTACCATAAAGGACAATATCACAATAACCCTGAGGTGTGAGTGACAAGGACAGGTTTTCATTCTATTTCATGCTTATCTATGAGTCTTGTTTTCCAATTTATCTTCATTGAGTGTTACCAGATAATAAAAAAAGCAGTTTATTAAAACTAACATATCTTAGAAAGCTAAGATAAAAATACTAGTCACTTCTGGACAAATTTTTAAAGAACAGCAGACTCTTGAGTTTTGCTAAGACATTATCAGTTCAAGAGGGAATGTGCTGAAACCCGTATTGCTCATCCTTCATTCTAATACAATTTTGACTTCAATTAAAATGAAGAAGCTGTCCATCTTATTACATGTTGAGGTAAAGAAAAGGCAGTGGTATTTTCTGAATTTGGTATTTATTGAAATGTCACTGTGTGGACTAAATTGTACCTCTCCCTACCCTGCCCCACAAAATTCATATGCTGAAGCCCTAACTCCCAACATGATTGTATTTGGAAATTGTCTTTAGAAAGGTAACTAAGGTTAACTTAGATTTCAAGGATGAGGTCTTGATGTCTGATAAGAAGAGGAAAAGACACCAGAGACCCTTCCCTCCTCTCCACAACCCAGAGTGAAACGGAGCAGGATCCCACAGGGCCCTCCCAGGACAGAATACCTCACCCCCACGTCCCACCTTTCATCTGTTCAGTTCGGTTCAGTCACTCGGTCGGGTCCGACTCTTTACGACCCCATGGACTGCAGCATGCCAGGCCTCCCAGTCCATCACCAACTCCCGGAGCCTACTCAAACTCTTGTCCATTGAGTCAGTGAGGCCATCCAGCCATCTCATCCTCTGTCGTCTCCTTCTCCTCCTGCCTTCAACCTTTCCCAGCATCATAGTCTTTTCCAATGAATCACTTCTTCGCATCAGGTGGTCAAAGCATTGGAGTTTCAGCTTCACCATCAGTCCTTCCAATGAATATTCAGGACTGATTTCCTTTAGGATGGACTGGTTGGATCTCCTTGCAGTCCAAGGGACTCTCAAGAGTTTTCTCCAACACCACAGTTCAAAAGCATCAATTCTTCGGTGGTCAGCATTCTGAGCACCGAAGAATTGATGACTTTCATCTGTAGAGAAACTTTAGTCAAAGAATAATTTAATCAGAGAAGGGAGAAAATCTCCAAGAAAAGGCAAGCAGTCAAACAAGATCAAATAATAATAGTTGAGTCATTAACGAGGTCAAGGGCCTTTAGATCCTCCTCAAGGCCTACAGACAATATTCTGAGCCATCCTTTGAGCTGTCTTGTAAACCCCCACCATGTGGAAGAAGTTAACTACATGATGCCATGTAGTTCTGAGAACTGGCCTCAAGGAAATGGATACAAACTGACCCTGGAACTGAAAACTAACTGCACCTAAAACAATCAGAGCACCACGTGACCAATTCAAGATGCCCACCACAGCTGCCTGTGCTGTTTCTGCAAATAGCCCCCATTCCTCTGTCTATACACCCTGGAAACTCCCCTTGAAAAGCTCTCACCCACTGATAGAGGGGTGGGGAGGAGTCAGCCTTTGGACATGAGTCCACCTTTCCCCATGATTGCTGGCCACTAGAATAAAGCAGACTTCTCTTTCCACCAGCACTTGTCTCTCAAGGATTGACTTACTGAGACGGTGACTCTGCAGGCTGAGGAGAGAGGACATGTCAGAAACCTGTCATGGACATGTCAGAGCTGACTATACATTCTGCAATAAACCATTTTATCTCTTATCTGAGATTGACTAACAGTTGCAAAAGCTCCCCAGTCATCTCAGAGTGCTCATTCCCACTAATTTAGTTTCATACCAGTTTCTAATTTATTCAGGGAAATCCAAATAATAATTGGCATTTATCAATTCTTTCCTACATTCCTCATGGGGCTTTCCTTCTTCGATGCCCATAATCATGAAAGGTAAATACTATTATTATCCCTTTTACATGTGAGAAAACCAAAGCACAGAAATGTTATTAACTTGCATGAGGTTTTGCAGCACATAATGACGGAGTTAAAATTTAAACCCTAGTAGTCTGACTAGCAGATATACTTGTCTGTTTTTCTAACAGGACATGATGTTTAAGTCCTGTTAAAGCTACGGTTTTTCCAGTAGGCATGTATGGATGTTACAGTTGGACCATAAAGAAGGCTCAGCACTGAAGAATTGATGCTTCTGAACTGTGGTGTTGGAGAAGACCTTTGAGAGTGCCCTGGACTGCAAGGAGATCCAACCAGTCCATCCTAAAGGAAATCAACCCTGACTATTCATATTGATGAAGCTGAAGCTCCAATTCTTTGGCCACCTGATGTGAATAGCCAACCCATTAGAAAAGACCCTGATGCTGGGAAAGATTGAAGGCGGGAGGAGAAGGGGGAGACAGAGGATGAGATGGTTGGATGGCATCGTGGACTCAATGGACATCAATTTGAGCAGACCTCAGGAGAGGGTGAAGGACAGCAAAACCTGGCGTGCTGCAGTCCACGGGGTTGAAGAGTCAGACGTGACTCAGGATCTGAACAACAACAAAGAAAAGAAGTGATTAGGAATGCTGGGTAACAATTTCCCGTTGCAGAGCTTGGAATAGGTTTCTCCGCTGTTTCACAGATGATGAATTGTGACGAGGAAGGTAATGGATGTGTGCTCTCTGCCCAGAAGCACAGACATGGTGTGTCTTTATCAGTGCTAGAGTGAAACTATAATAGCCATATCCATAGAATCACACACAATGCAATGCAGGAAGGGGTTTCCAGCATTTCTGATCAGCCTTTTCATTTTGCTCCTGGAAAAGGGGCCCCTTGAGACCTGAATGGACACTCCCCACAGCACCCTCCTGCAAGTTGGCCTGCTTTCTGGATTCCAGCCCAGAGCCCCTTCCAGGAGACCATTTACTCTTCAGCTTTCCTGTTTGCCCTTGTGCCCTCTTAGGAGGAAGACTGGTTCTAGTCATGCTGAAAGAGGAAGGGCAGCTTGTCCTCATGCACAAGCTGCATTGCTATGGGACCTGCGCTCAAGCTGAAGAAGGTGTCCTGGGAGGACAGAGCATCAGTCCCTCCTCCCACCACGGTCTTCATCCTGCTCTGGCTTCCGGATGGACTTCGCATCCAGACAAAACCTACACAGCAAATCGTCTGATGAATCCCAGGAAGGTCAAGTATAAACCTCTTGGAAATGACGCGTACACCTAAGATTACTTATTGTAGAACCCTATAGATTCATCAATACCAGGTCTCCTTATGTCAGGGAAATCTGGTAAGATCGTTAACTGGAAGTCATTACTGTTCAGTGATTTTTTTCCAATAAAAAGAGCATCTCCTCTGAGTGTCAAAACAAAACAGCATCTTCCATATGTGTCAAAATAAGAGAAATAGGATGGGGGTGTAAATTCATATTATCACATTGGATATTTTCAAACACAGACTCATTTATTAAATAATCATTGCAAATCACCAAAGCTATGATAACAGACCTCAGTTTCCATAACAGTATTTCTGCTCACAGCCCTAAAGGAGTCCTTCCGCACATTTTAATGAAGTATTTGGAAGAGTTGTGGGCATCTCAGCAGAAATCCCATATTCAGCTACCCTGATACGTGCTGCTTATTTTTAATAAAACTCTCGGTATGACAATAGGCAAGGTTAACTGGGTAGTTTCCTATTTATAGGACAATCAACACCAGAGTGAATGCAGAGGCTGTTTTCTTTCATCTTTAGAGCTGATGCAACAAGTCAGCAAAACTCATCCACCCCAGCCCCACTAGGTGTTCTGAGATCAAAAGCGCCTGAGAAAGCAAATATCAGCTACTCAACACGGAGTGTGTTATTTGCCTCTTCCGTGAGACTTGCAATCCCTCGCATTTCATGCCTCTGCTTTAAAATTCTGATGCTCATTTTCCCTAAACAAAAAAGATTCTGAAACTCTATAGTATCTTATCCTACTGTGCTTGGCTCTGCTAAGTCACTTCAGTCATGTACGACTCTCTGCAACCCCGTGGACTGTAGACCACCAGGCTCCTCTGTCCGTGGGATTCTCTTATATGTGGCTGAAATATCTATTAGCTGTAAGGAGACACATATCAAGCCTTGACATAACAAAGAGCATGTGGTTAATTATTGCTACTTTTCATTTATGGTGAGGGGCTTCTGTATTTAAGACAACCAAAACCCAATGTGAAAATGCAGGAGGTGAACTGGTGATGTGGTGACTAGAGACAACTAACAATTAATATGCCTCGATGAAATGTACTGGTTCTATGTTTTTCCATATTTTGGTTAGTAATACATCAAAACAGAGACTCAACCCCACTTTAAGGTAATAAAACTGGTCAGACCAATGTTTCTCCCCTCCAGGTTCCTGCTCAACTCTTGCCCAGAGAGGACTGAAAGCCCCACCTGGCCGGCAGCCTGGCCAACCCAACTGGAGCCACTCCAGAGCTGGACCTTCCCCGACCACTCTGAAGATGTTGTCTCCTGTGGCATCACTGTCCAAACACGGGATTTCCCCACAGCATTCAACAGCCCATGGACATCCCCAACGAGGTGTGCACTCAACCACTGACCCAATCATTCTGAGGGTATGGCTGGCTGAGCTCATATCCCAGATCAGGTGTTTAACCTCTGGTTGGGGGGAGCAGAGCCAGCTAATATGATAAAGAGTCAAAATAAGAGAAGGAAAAAAAAAGCAAGAAGAATATCTTGATTACAATCTGGGATTTAGTTCTATTTATATAGACATGTCTAAATTTATTTCAGAAATACATCATAGCCAATGAAATTAAATTTATGAGCAGCAATTTGATACCTATTGGCCTCCCAGGTGGCACTAGTGGTTAAAAAACCACCTTCCAATGCAGGAGACATTCCTGGGTCAGGAAGATCCCCTGGAGAAGGGTATGGCAACTGACTACAGGACTCCAGTATTCTTGCCTGGAAGATCCCATGGACAGAGGAGCTTGATGGGCTACAGTCCATACGGTTGCAGAAAGTCAGATATGACTGAAGTGACTTATCATGCACGCATGGCCTACATAAAAGGATTTTTTTTTTAGCAATTGTTTAAGCTTTTTGTGTGTGATCTCCATCCCCTATATCTTCTTCAATCATTTATCTATTTCAGATATTGAACACTTACTCTGTTCCAGACTCTATTTTATGTCTTGTGGGTTCAGAGATGAAAAAACACATTTTTGTTTTCATGAAGTTACCATTTAGTTGGTAAAGATACATGATAAGTAAACACATTCATGTTATGTCAGATGGTGAAAGCAATTTGGGAAAAAAAGGCTAACATTGGATAAAAGTACATAGAATAACCCAACAGAGAATGAGGGTCAATGCTACTTCAGACAGACTGCTCAAGAAAGACCTCTCAGCTAAGATGATTTTTGAGAAGACAGCGAAGTAAACAGACCTGATATCTAAAAGAAGAGAGTTTCTTCCAGAGAAATACTATGCTCACAGGCCACCAACCACTCCTTGTGTAATAGAAATAACATATTTTCAAAGGTAGGTGGAAACAGAAATCTAATTTGTGGGCAGACATAATGAAAACTCTAAGACCCACCAGGGGATCATATAGATCATGGTCAGTAAAGAGAGCATCAAACAAGATTTTATTAAATTTGGGACATAATACAAGTATTCACAGGAGGTAAAATCGTGCCAAGTTGAGGATGAGACCCAAATTCAGATTAGTAAATAATTAAAAGTGGAACCAGAAACAAAATTAATTCCAATAAGAACAAATTAATAAGGAATACAAATAACAATTTAAGAAGTAATTTCAAGAAGTTTATTCAATCCTCATATCAACTCAATGAAGCTGGCATTTACCATTTTACTTTCTTTGCAGAAAAATCATGAAAATGAGATTTATAGGAAAAAAAAAATCATACTAGGCAAATATTACCCAGGTCTGTCAGACTAGAAATAGTATAGATTCTCTGCTGGTTCTCCCATTAAGAAGTAAATCCAACTGGCTGCTGTGACTTGTTTACCTGATGGGATCCACCAGAAGTAACTCTTTGGCACTTGCAGGACTAGTCATAAGCAGTTTAGCATCTGTTGCCTTAGAAAACCCTCACTTGGTGTCCTGCAGAAGTTCTATTAGCCAGAGACTGCCATGCTGGCGAGGCCATAGGTAGATGTGGCGGGTACCTGCTCCGGATGAGTTCAACCTTCTAAGCATCCCCACCAAGAGACAGCTCCATGAACAAATGCATCTTGTGCCCACTCCAGACAAGACTATCCATCACCTATATGTCTCTGAGCCACCTCCATGAATACACACAGAACTGTAGAGGTGCCAGCTGAGTCCTGCCTGAGTCCTGACCCACAAAATGAAGAAATACAAGAGGGTGGCTGTGTGAAACCACCATGTTTGGGGTTAGTTTGTTAAACAACAGATAACTAGCTCTCCGATTCAGAAGTGGACTCAAACTATGCCTCCCTGGGCTGAGACAGTAAGAACCTGATTGTGATGCAGGAGACCCAAGTGCGATCCCCGGGTTGGGAAGATCCCCTGGAGAAGGAAATGGGTACCCACTCTAGCATTCTTGCTTGGAGAATTCCACGGACAGAGGAGCCTGGTGGGCCACAGTCCATGGGGTCACAAAGGGTCGGATGTGACTGAGCAACTAACACTTTTTCACTTTAAACTCTAAATGTCAGCCTTTCACCCCACCTCTAACACAGAAACACCACATTCAGATTAAAATGTGTAACAATGCAGAGAAAAAGGTTTCTGAACCACTTTGGATGAGTGGGTCACAAATCAAGAAAATAATTCTTGTAGAAAGAAAGAATGAAAAATAAATGTCTAAATAACAATATAGTATTGCATTATTCTAGATCCCTGCAGACTTAGAAGCTGAAGTACCATGCCAAAGAAAGGAGAATCGGAAAGAAAAAGGTGAGCTTACACAGCAGTGACCATGGAAGACACACTTCAGTCTCAGGGAGTGACTTTTAAGGATATTTCTGAATACTGTGTTGAGTCATAGCCTGAACTTTCTGTAAAAGTCTTTAAAGACCATTCATTTCACTAGAAAGTCTGAAATACTTAGATTGGGTTTCCAAGGCCTGCTGAAACCAGAAATTAGGGTCTTACTAAATTGGCCTTCAGTATTCCTTGACTGTGATTTTTGTGGATTATTTTGTCTGGGCTTAAGAAACCTGGAAGATACAAAAAATAGATTAATTAATTGACATTTTAAAACTCATAAAATCAAAGGACAGGACTCCAGAGAAACACAAGGTTAACTATACAGGATTCTAACTACACTGCATTATGGACTCAGAATGACAATCTATTTAACAGCAAATATATACTTTTTAATTGAAACAACTCATATTCACCAGAAGATCAAGAAGTTCTGGTATTTTAGGGTTTGAAAAGTCTGGGTCTAGTTGTTTGTTTTTTCTTTTTAATTGGGCTGACATCACATTTGGAATGTTTCTAGAAAACACCATCTCCAAAACGTCAGGGGCTCACGGAAAAACTGGTGATGGTTCAGGCGAGACCCACAAATAACTTAACACGTGGAAGAGTTGTAAACTAAGACCCAGTCTAGTAGGAAAAGTAGTTCTCACTCTTAATAAGCCAAGAAATTAGAAGCACAGGCAGGCTGGACGAAAAAGCTAACCGCAGTTCTGCAGTGCTATCCAGTTGCCCAGGATAAAACTCAGAACTGGCGATCCTGAAGGCCCTGGGTGAGGGTCCGCGTGTGATCTGGAGCTGGAATTCCCCAGATGAACGGCCCCTTCACAGTCTTGAGGACGCCAGGGATATTTTCAGGCCTGCTCCATCCTATTGGGGGTCATACCCTGGGCAAGATAGGTGCAAGACTTACCAGGCAATGGGAAAGAACTCGCCTGGCACCTCACAGTAAGACAGTCACGCGGAGCACACGTCACAGGAAGACCTCAGCCCCAGCCACTTCCGGCTGGGAGTGTTTCCAGTTGTTTCTATGATAGCAGACATAGATATACAGGCAGGCAGTTATGAGCTCCCGTTGGCTGGCTGGTGTTTCTCTAGCCCATTCCAGTGGCTCCCCTGGCCTGTGGCTTTGAGTTCTCCCTGCCTGGACCCCTCGCATCCGGGGACATCCGGGAACCCGCCCCGGACCCCTCGCATCCGGGGACATCCGGGAACCTGCCCTGGCCGCCCCTCCCATGCTCTGGGCCCTTTTCCGGCAGGCGGGGCACCTGCCCACTCAGCGGTTTCTGCCCTGCACCCTCACTGTCCCCAGTTTTCATCTCTGTCCAACCCTTTGTCCCCTCAGGCATGGCAACCCCTTACTCTACTGTCCAAAATAAATAAATAAATAAATTTAACTGGGGATTCATCAACGGCTGTATGAAATATAGGCTGGATAAATCATTTAAACTGAGCCAACAGTGTGTAAAAGTTTCAAGATGCAGAGTTGTGGGATTTGTTTTTTAATTGTTTAAACCAGTTTCTGTGGAGGAAACCACAGTTAAAATGACTTTCGACTTTTATGTACTTGGTATTTAAAAACCTTAGTTTTCTGAAATCACAGCTCTTTCATTGAATATCCACATGGTCAATTCTATATGAATTCATCCTATGAAAATGACATTCTCAATAAAAAAAAAAGAAAATGAAAATGGCATTCTCAGATTCTGGCTTGCAATGTTACTGCCCAGATGGTCACGCCTGGACTTTTTTCCATGGACCTTCACTGAGGTCCAGCTGGCCAGCAAATCCTGCCCAGGCTGTCTTGCCTCTTTCTCCCAATTCCATGACCACAAGTCACCTTCTCCAGGGACCCCTGAAACGGACGTCTTCCTGCCTCTTCCCGTTGCAATCTACTCTTTCACAACCAGCAGAAGATCTTTCTAAACCAACAGAATCTGTCGCTTCAATCACTCTGGCTGTCCTTACCCCCCATCAGGCTCAAAAGCCACGTCTAAAGGTTTCTCAACATGTGGAGGGAAAACCTTCAAGGTCTGCCACCACCCACCCACCTTTGGGCTCATCCTTGGCCATTCTCTCCCGTAAAACTTAGACTCAAACCACATCACGTTTCTTCCCTTTCCCACTGAGCAAAATATGTCAGACTCTGATAGACTTCCGTGCCTTGACTCATGCTAGTTCTTTGCTTGGAAAGAATTTCAAGACCTACGGCTGAAAATTCTCTCTTCCCTGATGCTTTTTGTAGCTCCTCTGCGTAAACGTATTTCATGTCCCTATGGTACTTTATCCACACACCCCAGAGCATTCACCAGCCTGCGGTGTGGAGATGACGTCACTGGATGTCTTGCCATCACATGAATGCAAGCATCTTAGCACAGTCAGCATTCTTCACAGTGTAACATAAGAAGGATTTCACCAAAGGAGCTTAATAAATATATGGTGGTGGTGTCTTTTAAGGTCGACAAGATCTATAATATGTGGGCTTTACTTCTTTTAAACAATGTAACAAACTTCATGGAATAGAATCTCAATTCTGTTTGTATCAGGTTTCCCCAAAGGCTCAGCAGATAAAGAATCTGCCTGCAGTGCAAGAATCAGTGCACAAGTGGGTTCGATCCCTAGGCGGGGAAGATCCTTGTATTAAGTCTGAGCCATGCCACCAATATTTGTTAATCCTCTATGCATGACATAAGATTTAACATACATTGGTGGTTAACTATATTTTTAAAATAAATGAATGGATAAGCTTTTATTATTATTTTCTGAGTTAGATATTGAATTTATAAATGATTGAACAAAAAAATGGATTACTCCATTAAATATGTACTTCCAAAAACAACTTTGAGAATATGTTTATCCTTCTACAAAATTCTAAGTAACTTAGGTATGTTCTTAGAAACAAATGATAAACTAATTTCAGTTTTGTCCATTCAGAGTATAAAGTAATAAAAATTATTTTCAAGTAAATTTTTCAGAGAATTTCATGCCAGGATAACTTCTAACCTCTTGAAACTTAATCTAATTATCTAAAGAAAAAGATCTTACATTTAGTTACCTACAATGAAATCATGCAGTAGAAAATATTATATGATAGCTGTGTTTAAAATTTATTTTTTAAGTAGCACACAGACATATAAAACATTCCCAAAGGTTAACGTTTTTAAAATCTACATAGTAATTCAAATAATTGAAGGTTGCAAAAATAACGAGGATATATAATAGTTAAGTTTCATGAGAAAATGTAATTTTGGCAACAGGACACATTGTTAATTTTGTTATCTCAATGCACATTTGGGTGAGCAGTGGATTATTCAGATTTATGGATTTTAGAGACTTTCATCAGACAAAACATGTTTGATGATGATAACATTATCTCTTAACCAACTTAAAACAGGGTGCCCTGATGACATTTTACTTAAGAAAATAGTCCTGAAAAAAAGAAACCTATTCCAGAAAATTCTTTCAGTCCCCCTGGCCTTTTCCCCAGCCCACCTACAGACAGGGCAGCCAAGTCAACCTGGCATGAAAACTCCATTAGGAGGAAAAATATTCTTCCTGACGTTTATGGGTTTATTTTTTAAGGAGAAATTATAAAACTTTCCAAATACGCAGCAATCCATTAAAAGCGACGGGTGTGCCAGAGTAGGCCCTTGCTTGTACAGTATTGCATGTCACAGCTCCACCACTCTCACCACGTAAACCTTATTTCCAATTAGATGGAGGACCACAAGAATCGGCAAGCATATAAACATCCTAAACACGTACTGAATATGCCACTTCGAATTTGCCACCGGCCTATTACAATATATCCATCAACCACGCCAAGGAAGTAAGCCTCCCATGCGCTGCAGAGACATTTAATAACATTTCACTCAAACTTCAAGAGCTTTAGAAAAACACCGCACACCCCTAATGCGGTAGATAAACATTTTATCTTTCTACTTTTGATGGCATATAATTTTCAGCCTTTGATCTAATATAATTTAAGGTGTGTCGGGATGGATTTTGGCAGAGCGGGGCTAGCGAGAAGAAAGGTTCAGCGCTTTGGTTCCTGGAGGCCGAACATCCCAGACGCAGGCTTTGGCAGGAGCGGGGACTCTCCAGCCAGTTTTGACTACAGGAAATAAAAGAGGTGCTATTTAAGAGAAAGAACTGAGGCTGCAATGAAATCGCTGTTGTAAAAGATGTTCCGCTCACATTGCCATATGCGTTCTTTGGAACAATTCCCGTGTATATTAGCCATAGTCTTGGCTCGGGGAGCTGCGTTTGGATCTGTGACATGCTTTTGCTGCTTTGAAGGTAATGTCATCCCGCCGCACCTTCACAGTAAAAATCATTGACAATCTCAATAAGATGATCTGGATAAAAAAAGCTCAAATAACTTACCTTGTACCTGGGGTGTCTCTGTCTATAAATATACCATCAACTACAGTTAAATATGACTATCATTTGAGATAGATGGATTCTACTAATTTACATGGACAGAGAAAATAAATGTAATATCGAATTTCAGTTAATCTGAAAAAATACTTCTGCATCATAGAAGGCCTCAGCTCGAACTATATAAAAACAGCTCTCAAGTGTATTCCATTTCACATGCCACCCAGACAACCTTCAGAGGCAGCTTGCACCATTCATTTGCTAAGTCATTCATTCTTTTTTCATTTCTTTATTCATTTCATAAATATATACTGAGCCTATGCCACGTCCTAGACATTGTATTCAGATTGGGGGACTCATGTCAAATTTTACTAAAATAATTAAATCCAGTTCTCTTTGTTGAACTTTGCTGTTGCCAATATTTCATAGAGCTGTAAATGCATAGAATTTTTAAAAAGTAGAATGAAGTGAAGTGGCTCAGTCCATGACTGACTCTTTGTGACCCCACGGTCTGCAGCCTACCAGGTTCCTCTGGAATTTTCCAGGAAAGAATACTGCAGTGGGTTGCCATTTCCTTCTTCAGGGGATCTTCCCAACCCAGGGATTGAACCTGGATCTCCCACATTACAGGCAGAGGCTTTACCCCCATCTGAGCCACCAGGGAAGTCAAAAAGTAGAATAGGGATTGTGAAATAACAGAACTAAGAAGCTCGATTTTGTAGATATATCTGAATTTGAATTTAAACTCTGTCAATATTGGATGGTGTGGGGAAGGAAATTAGGCTCTCAGACCTTAATGTAATCACCTATAAAATGGGGATACCTCCTCTCTGATGTGTGCAGTTTATAACTATGAAGAGTTTTTTATTTTAACTAAGTTTTGGACTGAAAAACAGTATCACACCTACTTTTAAAAGATACAGTTATTGGTGGATATTAATACCCATGAGGTAAGATTTAAAAGGGGAAACGGGTAGGGGAAAAAAAAAATCAATTTCCTTGCCCTGGCTGTTCCCCTGGCTTCCCTCCATGTGGACCATCATTTTCCTAAGCATCTCTCCAGAGATATTCAGAAAGCTTTACACATATGTCTGTGTGTGCATGTGTACACACATTTTCCCAAACAATGGCAATGCACGCACTAAAATTATATATGAAAGATAACTCCATATGGATATATGAGAACTGCCTTACTCTTCTCAAGGAATGCCTAATATTTCATTAAACAAGTTATCTCATAATTATTATCCAATCATCTATAATTGCATTAGGTTATTTCAATTCTTTTAGTATTAGAAATAAAGCCACAATAATTATTTTTGCTCGTGTCTAATTTTATCCGTTGTATTCATACTCAGTCGCTCAGTTGTGTCTGACTGTTTTATGACCCCATGGACTGTAGCCCACCAGGCTTCTCTGTCCATGGGATTTCCCAGGCAAGAGTACTGGAGTGGGTTGCCATTTCCTTCTCCAGTGGACCTTCCTGACCCAGGGATTGAAACTCAGTCTCCTGCATTGGCAAGAAGATTCTTTACCATAGGGCCACCTGGGAGAAAACCTGAGCACCCTTTTACCTATCTGAAAGACTGTTCTGGAAATTTCTGTTCATAATCTTTGCCCATGATTCTCATGAACTTTTTTTTCTTTTTCCTGTTTTAAGAATCTCTTTAAAAGTGTTAAGGAACTAAGACATGTGTTCAATTCATGTCTCAATTTTTCCACTTAGTGTAAAATTCTAAGGTTTGTAGTTACTTTATCCAACTCCTGAAGATACTATTTCAATTTTAGTTTATATTGCTGTTGCTGAGAAATCAGTTACTAATTAAATTTTTCTTCTTTCAGATTAATTTCTTTTAACTTTTCTTTTTCTAGTTACATTAGAATTTTTTCTCTTGATTTTGACATTCTGCAGTTTCACCCTGGAAAGTTTATATCTATAAAAGTTCTTTGCATTTATAGATTTGGAGTGACTTGAGTGCTGAATTTTTGATGCTTTTGTGGTGCTGGAGAAGACGCTTTAGAGTCCCTTGGACTGCAAGGAGATAAAACCAGTCAACCTTAAAGGAAATAAACCCTGAATATTCATTGGGAGGAATAATGCTGAAGCTGAATAAAACTTTGGCCACCTCTTGCAAAGAGCTGACTCATTTGAAAAGACCCTCATGCTGGGAAAGATTAAAGGCAGGAGGAGAAGGAACGACAGAGGATGATACAGTTAGATAGTATCGCCAACTCAATGGATATGTCCGTTCCAGAGACGGTGAAGGACAAGGAAGCCTGGCGTGCTGCAGTCCATATGGCCACAAAGAGTCGGACACGACTTAGTGACTGAACAACAACAATAGCATAGACTGAATTTGCTGTGACTCTTGAATCTGAGTATTGGTGTATTTCAACAGTTCTGGAAATTATGAATCACTATTTCTTCTCAACTCATTCTCTCCTCCTTCAAGGACTTGGATCTAACTCCTGTCATGATGTCTCCTTCTGTCTTCCACGGCTCCTATTTCTCTGCTATTTTTAGGAGAATTTCTTCTGACCTCTTCTAGGTCACTATGCAGGGTTGATTTTATCTATTGAGTGTTTCAGTTATCTATATTTCATTTATAAAATTTCACTCTGATTTCTTTTGAATATGTCAGATCAGCTATATGGTTACTTGTTTCCTTGTATACACTTAGCTCTTCCCCTTTAAATACAGTAAGCAGTGCTGTTTCCTAGGCTGTATCTGATACTTCCCAATATTCATAGACTCTATGGGTTGTTCTCTTGGGTGCCCAATCACAGAGAACTCTCTACTTGTATTTGGCCAACTTGTACTGTGGCTGTACATCATGCCTCATACTAATTTGAAATGTGGGAAGCCTATGATGCAATTGTCTCATTGCAGACTTGACTGCCTCTCTGACACTCAGGTTGGGGGCATTAGCAGCCTGAGACCACCTTAAACAACTTCATAGGTGAGAATCCCTGGACTACCCCAGGTAATGTGTATCTGGGTTAGAAATTCCTGGTTCACTTCTGATTCGAACTTCCCAGGGGGGGATATCAATAAGTTTTATTCTTGATGTGGATAAAGTCTTCTACAAGAGTCTCCAATTTTTCAGGAGTTTTGGTCTTAATTTCTGTCTTCTCATCCAATAAGTCACTCAATGCAGAGATTCAAATTTTTCTGACTTGGGAACTACCATCGTGATTATATCAGCTTCTCCTCAGTTTCTTCCTGGTAATTCCTTCAAATCTTTATACCCTAAACATTTACCATTCTTTACTTGTCATAACACAAAAACTTAAACAGAAATAGATTTATGTGTGGTATGTGGAGGAAGGGGCTTCCCAGGTGGTTTAGTGGTAAAGTATCTGCCTGCCAATGCGGGAGATGCAGGTTTGATCCCTGGGCTGGGAAGATTCTCTGAAGAAGGAAATGCAACCCACTCAGTATTCTTGCCTAGACAATCCAAAGGATAGAGGAACCTGACAAGCTACAGTCCCTGGGGCCAAAAAGAGTTGGACACAGCTTAGCGACTGAACAGCAATAATAAATAATAATAATGACAGCAGGGTAGGAAAGTTTTGTGTGAATTTTATTTCCAGACCATGTACAAATCTCAACTGTCTATCTACTTGGTAACTACATGCATATGCATATGCTTAAATAGAATTTGCAGAATATCATATCTTAAAAATCTCCTCCAACCTACTGGCAAAAAATAAATATCATGATGATAATCACCATTTCATTTAGTAATTTGTTGTATGTCCTATAGCAGGCTCTATGCATGCATAATTCTTGATATATTACCATCTTTACTCTTCACCAGTACATGGTAACACGGGCTGATTTTAATTTTACAGATGAGGAAACCTAGGAGCAGAACAACTTGCCCTACAGTATCAACTACAGACCAAACTCTGAACTCAGGTCTGTCTGGTTATTTGTGTCAATGCTGCAACTCAGTGCTTGAAAGTGAGCAACAGACATCAGGACCCTTAACTAGGAAATTATCACATGGCCAAGTGTACCCACATTTCAGCTTCTTAGAGGCTTTGCTTTATGGTTTCAGTAGTTTGCTGCAAGAAGTAAACTGGGTGGACCGTTTGGTTTGTTTCGTACCATATAATGTATCAATTGGGTTATAGATTAAAGTTCTTTTGTTAATAATTTGTTGTTGTTGTTCAGTCACTCAGGCAAGTCTGACTCTCTGCGACCTCATGGACTGCAGCATGCTCGGCTTCCCTGTCCTTCACTATCTACCAGGGTTTGCTCAAACTCATGTCCATTGAGTGAGTGATGCCATTCAATCATATCATCCTCTGTCGTCCCCTTCTCCTCCTGCCTTCAATCTTTCTCAGCATCAGACTCTTTTCCAGTGATCTGGCTCTTGGCATCAGATGGCCGTTGAAGCTTCAACTTCAGCATCAGTTCTTCCAGTGAACATTCAGGGTTGATTTCCTTTAGGATTGACTGGTTGGATCTCCTTGCTTTCCAAGGGACTCTGTATTTATCTATTTCCTTTTTTTATTTTTAATTTTATATACTGTAATCTATTTCCTTCTTAAAGAAGTAACTATCCTTAGCCTTTAAAAAGCTACCATCAAATGTCACGTTTACCATTGCCTGCCTAAGAATGACTAAATGCAGCCTCATGCACTATTTATCTTAGATCTGTTGATCTTGGGGACATTTACATTTTTTTCCATCAGTTTTGCAAAATATTTCAGGTGTGGATAGTCAGAAAATTATCTGGAGGTTCTGCTGTTTTTCTGCTAAAGGTGAGTTTGACTCTGTTTCACTGAGCCGCTTCGTGACTGTGAAAATAGCCCTGTGTGTCTCTCTACCTCGTGGGCTGCGCCGAGTGTGTAGTTAACACCACTGTCAGAACTCTAACTCCTGGACTGTTTTGCTTCCCTGTGTTTAAATTGGCAGCTTTCATGTTGCTTTACTACACTTTTGCATCTAATTGCCTAGAATTTTACATTAAGCAAAAACGTAATTTCTTTGGAAATATGCACCCAAAAATATATAGAGAATGATATCATGTAGAAAGAATTCGCAGAGGGCAAAAAGAAACTTCAGCAGTTAATGTTTGGCTTTTCTGAATTTTATTTTCCACTAAAATGATTTTCCCCTTCTGACTAATTAGGATTCCAGTTTTAAAATGAAGGCTAAAGGGACTCTTGCATATTTTAGGCTAATCTTTTTAAAGAATCAAATGACTGTGTTCAAAAATATTTGGGGATAAATAGTCAAATGAAAATGTAACAAATTAGAAAATACTATTTCTATTAGAAGATGTTAAACTATGAGTTCTATGCTAATTGATTCAAAGATACCAATTCTGCTTTAAATGATTTAAAATAGTTTCACGGGAAGTCACATGAGTTATTTTATCAGGGGCGCCGCATAAGTTACTAAGTAGGCCTTTGAGTGGCCAAATAGACATAACACAGCTACCCAAGTGACTTGCCCAGAATTGGGAACAACCAGACAAAGGGTGCATCAGCCTCATTAATGAAAATTGATGCTACATCAATTTAGCATCAATTGACTGATTGCTAATCAATCAAGAAATATTATTGCTTACATATATTTCCATCAGTAAGAAATAGAGTGTTTATTAAAACCAATATTACCTTAAAGTACTAAACATAAAGTACAGTAGGAAATCTGCACATTTAAATTGGTGCTAAATATTTTTATTTTTCCAAACTAAGTTTTTTTTAATACTGTGGAAGAAAGTTTTGTTTTGTTTTTATTCTCTGTATATGTCTATGTGTGTGTGGCAAAACTTATAAATCACCATGAGAATTAGTCTGTAGCATTTCAATTTTCAATGAAATGATCAAAATTTGACACTTCTTTTCTGAAGCTGCTTTATTCAGGTGATAGTTTTTAGTTCACGACATCCCATAACATAGACTTCAATTTATTTGTCAACTGTGACAATAGTGGTTAATATATCAAATTTTCAATAAAATACTATATAAAAATTATCAAAAGCTTTATCCCCACCTCCCATCCCATAAGCAAGTCTATTGCTATGTATTCTTTTGGATAAATAAAGCAGGTTTTTCCATACAATCCCTGATTTGACAGAAAATCTTGAAAGTCACCTTGCCTAGATTCCCCCTCTCTATGGCCACAGTGACCCATAGCCACTGGGTCATTACATACTTCCAGTGAGGAGAAACTCAACTTTTCTTAAATTTTTAATCACCGTGGTTCATTAGTAGACAGATCTATTTTTATGAAACCCTTTATGTGATTCCACAAAAATAAAAACCATATCACTCTTTTGAAGATACATTATGCCCATAAATTTTTCAACAAGCAATCTCTGGCTTAGTGATTTCTATTGATGTGGGGCAACTCTTAAATGATCCTTGTTCAAAAACAAGCCAAGTGAGAAAACAGGATAAAGCACAGTGCTCCCTATGGAAACATAAAGCCTGGCTTCAGAATTAAAAATACACATTCTCACTTCTACCAACAGCATAAGGCAGAAGTCAACGATTTTGAGGGAAGGGTCAGCAATGTTGTTATCAAACATCTGAGTATCCATTGAAGTGTCAGAAAATAACTGAAGTGGGAAAGACTCTAGACTTGCTCACTGGTGCTTCTTTTGTTGTTATAGTTGCTAAGTCATGACTGACTCCTTGTGAGCCCGTGGACTGCAGCATGCTTGTCTTCACTATCTCCTGGAGTTTGTTGAAACTCATGTCCATTGAGTCCATGATGCCATTCAATCATCTCATCCTCTGTTGCCCCCTTCTCCTCTTGCCCTCAATCTTTCCCAGGATCAGGGTCTTTTCTAATGAGCTGGCTCTTGGCATCAGGTGGCCGAAGTATGGGAGCAAAAATTCAGCATCAGTCCTTCCCAAGAATATTCAGGGTTGACTTCTTTTATGATTGACTGATTTCATCTCCTTGTAGTCCAAGGGACTCTCAAGTGTCTTCACCAGGACCATGATTCGAAAGCATCAACTCTTTGGTACTTGGCCTTCTTCTTTTTTTTTTTTTTTTATGGTCCAACTCCCACATCTGTACGTGACTGCTGGATAAACCATAGCTTCGACTAAATGGACCTTTGTCAGCAAAGTGATGTCTCTGCTTTTTAACATGCTGTCTAGTTTTGTCATAGCTTTCCTTCCAAGGAGCAAATGTCTTTTAATTTCATGGCTGCAGTAACCACCCGCAGTGATTTTGGAGCCCAAGAAAATAAATTTTTTTTTTTAAAGGCAGACAGTGAGAGGAAAATCCATCCTCCCTCCCAGCATGGAGATTATCTGGGGAACTGAGCAAATGGTACTAGCAAGCTCACTTCCAGGCCCTGGCGAGAGAGCGCCCACAGGAGAATCTCTATTCCAAAGACATGGAGGAGCTGACTTAATGACCACCCACCAGGACTTTCGGTAAGGATGGGGGAGACAGCAATGGCTGAACCGTTCTCTCCAGGGAAAGATGTCCATTCCTGGCTGAAATACCCAGTTTCTCCCAGTGCAGGAGCTCCTGGGAGTCAGCACCCAGGGGAGTCGGCGGTGTCTCAACATCTGAAAGGAGGCTGATGAGGTGAGGTCTGGCACGGCTACCTTCTTCCCCTCTTTGAATAGGAGAGCTCCCTTTTGATGCTTTTGTTTATACGTAGGTTTCCAAGAAAAATGTGATTTGAAAGAATTGTGCTGCTGCCTTAAACATTTGGAATGGCTCCTGCATTCCCCTATGAAAAACTCTAGCATTCCCAGATAACAGACCCTCTGTTACCATTTAAATCAAGGAATCTGAGTCAGAAATGGCATCTCGCTTTCTGTTTCCTATGAGCTTACTTGTACAAGTACATTCAGGTGAATTAATCTCATTCATCAATTACTTCTGGTATGCTGATAATTAATTTTCACTTTGCAGTTTTGATATACTGTCATAAAAGTCTCCCTTCATGCAAAAATACTGTACACATTCTTCTTTCCTCTTAGCCAAAGTGCAAATGGTTAAGAAAGCAGAAGGAGAGCAGAAAATTGAGACTCCGTTTTATAAACAAAACACCCAGAGGCTTAGAATTTAAAATTAAGGAAATAGTAAAAGCAAATAAAAAACAAAGAAGTACCAAATTTAAAAAAAATCACTATTGGGAGCCTAGGACAGAAGCCATAAAAAATAACTTCTTTAGACTATCTGTCTTCAAACTAAATGTGGGCTGAATATTCAGGGTGGCACAAATGGTTTTATCCAAGCTCATACTTTTATCCCTGGCCATTACCTTCTATTGTTCAAAGATGATGTGTTGGCTTAGATTAACTGTGGAGACACAGTGCAGACCCCGCATAAGAATGTATTTGCTGCGGTCCTGCATTCTTGCAATGCTTCTGTGGGTGCCTTTCAGAAGACTATGGAAACAAAAACAGCAAAGTGACTCAATCCACGATAAACGAATGTACCCAAAAACATGAGCCTGTAATACCAGCCAGAATTACTGATTCAGACTTGTCAAGAAAAACATGAAATAAAATAGGAAAGGGTTGCCTACAATGCCAACTTAATCAAAAGCTTTGAACATGATAATAAAAACATTTGATGGAGTGGAAAACAAAGATACTCAGCTATTTTCCTGAGTGGAGGGAGATAAAATTTGGAGCAAAAGTGTATTATGTAATTAACAGGTATAGATATTCAGTCCTATTTGCTTTGCACCTCAAAATCATCTTTAAGGGGAATTATAATGCCAGTACTTATCTCTCAGTTAACAGGGAATTTGTCAAATAAATAGAATAATTGTTTTTACGAGTGCATCAGTTGAGCTCAACTAGAACTTGAATTTGGTGGAAGGGAAAGCAGGACCATTCGTCTCTAAAGCAGTGTGCATGCCCTGATGATTTGCAGGAAGAATGATGGCTTATGTTGACTTGGTCTTTTGTCTAGAGGGCAGAGGGAAAAGTGTTGGGAAACAGAGAAAAGAGTTTGATGCACCTGGGGAGATACAGCAGTGACAGATGTGACCAGTCCAGGCATCGCCCTTCTTTCTTTGAAGGACTGTTTGGGGCACCGCCTGAGAACGAGGCCAAGTTCGGAGGTGAAGTTGCTATTTTTGTGGTGGATGTATGTGAGTCCTGGGCAAATGCAAACTGCTATTTTAGGGCACAGGTAGGCAAAGCAGAACACACAGAACGGAGAAGAGGTGTCTTGCTGTCTTGTGGGGGATCAGGTATCACTTGCCTCATCTGTTTGGAGGCTTTGGGACATCCTTGGCCTAAACGCTGCTGCTGATATGGAAACATCAATGAAACAACAGGAAGGCAGAAGATAGGAGAAGCCAGTAGGGGACATTATCCAAGCAACCGCCAGGGAGAAGTAGAGCATCTGCCTGGAACTGGGGTCCCCCAGATGGGCCTCAGGTCTTTTGCTGTTGTCGTTGTGTGGCTAAGATTTTGTTCTACTCCTTGAAAGCCCGTGGACTGCAACACACCAGGCTTCCCTGTCTTTCACCATCTCCCAGAGTTTGCACAAATGCATGTCCATTGTGTCAATGGTGCCATCCAACCATCTCATCCTCTGTTGCCCTCTTCTTATCCTGTCTTCAGTCTTTTCCAGCATCAGGGTCTTTTCTAGTGAGTTGGCTCTTTGCATCATGTGGCCAGAGTATTGGAGCTTCATCTTCGGCATCAATCCTTCCAACGAATATTCAGGTTTTGTAAGTAGAAGTCCGTGCTATTTTAACAAGTGTAGATACCTTCAATGCAGCCCTACTGTGATGGTTTATTTGATGTGCTGTTTTGCCTCCTGCCTGCAATGCAGGAGACCTGGGTTCAATCCCTGGGTCAGTTAGATCCCCTGGAAAAAGAAATGGCAACCCACTCCAGTATTCTTGCTTGGAGAATTCCATGGACAGAGGAGCCTGGCAGGCTATATAGTCCATGGGATAGCAAAGAGTCTGACACGCCTAAGTGACTTTCACTCCACTTTTTGTCTAGAGCACCATCCCCAGAAAGCTGATGGAACATACCAGTCCTTTGCTCTGAAGGCATTTTTAAGGTAAGTGAAAGTCATTCAGTTGTGTCTGACTCTTTGCGACCCCATGGACTATACAGACTCCAGGCCAGAACACTGGAGTGGGCAGCCTTTCCCTTCTCCAGGGACCTTCCCAACCCAGGGATTGAACCCAGGCCTCCCATATTGCGGGCAGATTCTTTAGCAGCTGAGTCACCTGGGGAGCCCTTTTAAGGTGAGATGGTTGGATGACATCACCGACTCAACGGGCATGAGTTTGAGTAAACTCCAGGAGTTGGTGATGGATAGGGAGGCCTAGCTGCTGCGATTCATGGGGTCGCAAAGAGTCGGGCACGATTGAGCGACTGAACTGAACTGACATTTAAATCAGTAGTCTCTTGAGCAAAGCAAATTACCCTCCATAACATAGACAGGCTTCAGGCCGTCATCTGAAGACCAAGAGAAAAACGACTCCCGAGGAAGATGGCGCTCTGCCTACCGGTGCTGCGGATTCCAGCTGCGACACCGGCTCTTCCGGGTCCAGCCTGCTGCCTGCCTGCGGGACTCAGACCCCCGCCAGCCCAGCACATCTAATTGATTCCACCACTGGGGAGAAACCTGACTCATACACCTACTACGTGTCGGGCTCTTTACACACATCATTTCCAGATTGTAATAGCTTGTCGAAATACTTGTTATGCATTACCACTCCCTCTTTATGGAGGAGAAAACCGATGTTCAGAGAAATTAGGCAACTTGACTGAATCCTAGAGCTAATAAATGGTGAAGTGAAAATTAAGGCCATGTGTCTCTCCCTCCAGAATCTGGGCTTTCTCCATCTGCTGCATTTGATAAGAATTTTACTAAACAAGTGTTTATACCTCTGTAAAAGTCCTCAAAGAATACATCTTCAGCATTACACAAGCTACAAATATCCTTTATTAGATTAGGCTGTGTAAATTATTGTAATTCATTCAAGAGATTCTCAAATCCTAAGCAAAAGCAAGTTAACCAGATAACTGAAGAGCAGATGATATATTTCCTCTATATTTATACTATTTCAACAAAGTTCTGCCATGTGAGTCTAATGGAAAAAGGGTCCTAGAATGCAGAAAATTTTTTATGTTTTTTGTTTTTTTATGTTTTGTTAGTTATAACTACATTTTGAATGTTTAGAAGAAAGTTTTCCATGGAAATGATCAGTCCTCAACAAAAACAACAAAATCAGCCTTTTAGGTTTAATGTGTACTAAATCATCTGAAACCTATGGGAGTTTCTGAGTTTTGATGTTAAGATTTATTTAGATTCCATTAGTAAAAGATTTATTGACATGGTCACCCGTGACCAGGAGATTTGAGTGTTTACTGGTCTTCAGCCCATATGAATTACTGAGGAACTCATATATATATATGTATATATATATATATATATATATATTATATAATGTGTATATAAAATCATATATGTGTATACACATGTGTATACATATATGGTGTGTGTATATATATAATATTATAAATTTTATTTTATATTGGAATATCATTGATTAACAGTGTTGTGGTAGTTTCCGGTGATTCAGATATATACATATAGAGAGAGTCAGATATGACTGAGCAACTAACACACACGTATGTTGTTGCTGTTTAGTTGCTAAGTTGTGTATGACTCTTTGTGACTTCATGGACTACAGACCACCAAGCGCCATTGTCCACTGGATTTCCCAGGAAAGAATACTGGAGTGGTTTGCCATTCCCTTCTCCAGGGGATCTTTGTGACCAAGAGATTAAACCCACATCTCCTGTACTGGCAGGCAGATTCTTTAGCACTCAGGCACCAGGAAAGCCTCATATAATACATTCTTTTTCAAATTCTCTTCCCATTTAGGTTATTACAGAATATTGAACAGAGTTTTCTGTGCTATGCAGCAGGTCCTTGTTGGTTATTGATTTTAGTGATAGCATGTGTACATGTCCATCCCAGACTCACAGTCCATACCTCTCCCTACCCTTTCCCCTGGTAACCGTAAATCTGTCCTCTTAAGTCTGTGAGTCTATTTCTGTCTATGAATGCTGAGAAGTTCATCTGCATTTGTTATATATGAAATCTAAAAAAAAAGTCTTTTAAAAAGTTCTATTTCATTTTGTTATTGTTCTTTAGTCATGTCCAACTTTTATCGGACATAAAAGTCATGTCTGACTCTTTGCAACCCCATGGACAGAGGACAGCCCTATTTCATAGGACACTTCTATTTCGTAAGTAGAGGTAAGAAAACATAAGTTATATCAAATTCATAGCTAACATCATACCTTGATGATAACAGGTCTTCAAGAAAGGTTGGCTGATTGAATGAAGAATTCATTTCTGTAGCCATGCATTTCTTAGTGTGAACAGAAAATTGAAACTCAAGGCCCAGGAGACTTTAACTCTTTCTACTTTTAACAAAACATTCTTGAAAGGAAACAAATTATACACACACACACACACACATATATATATATTCAGTTTCATAAATTGAAAAGGTTTCTATGATTTCATGCAACATGTATTTTTATCTATGTTTACCAAAACACTATGTTCACAGAAATTACAGAAAATATCTGACTTTAGTATATTTCTCTAAAATGTTAAATACATTTAAAATATTTTAATGCCTTAAGTACATAACTTTAAAAGATAAAGATGTCTAGTTCTAAAGAAAAGGAAATTTTTACAGATGAATGCTAGCTAATAAATATGAAGGGTATGACAAAATTAAATGACACCATTTTGGAATCCTTAATAATAACTTGTTTTGGCAGGGACAAGCCATAAAGTTCTAAAAACCAATAGACAGAAGTTCTTGAGATTAAAGGACATTCACAAATCAAAGACGTATTTTACCTATTATTTGCCCCCAAAATGTATCTTTCTCAAGAAGACACCAGGCAGCTGACATTATAGTCATATCTCTAAGCTCAGATGATTCTTACCAACAGAACCACCACAGGGAGTTGGCATTACTGCTTGAACAGAAGCCTGTGGGGCTCAGTCACTAGCTCCCCTTTGCATCAAAGCAAGTTTCTCTGGCCCTCCTGTCCCTGGTTATGGACTGAAGCCAAGTATGAATGATCATAAAGGGCTTAAAAAAAATTAAAAGCAAAAAGAAACAATGGAAGATACAGCTCTATGACCCTCACCATATCTGGAGAAAGACAGATCACTCAGGTTGTACATCTACTGAGAGAGGTTATTTTAGGCAAGCACAATCTACTTGGTAGAAAAATACTGTAACAGCTAGTGGCAGCAAAGAATCCCTTTAGATTTGGGTAAGCCTCCAACTCAGCACCATGTATCAATGCATTCCTCAAAATAAAAAAATACACTCAGGCTCATAAAAAGTAGAAGCAACATATCAAAGGCCACTTGGAAAGGACATTATTACTCAGAAGTAGGTCACCATTTCCATTGATAAAACTGCTTACATCGTTATCAGTTTAATGGGAAAATTTACAACTTTAATAGTCGTTTTGGGTCAGATCCAAACACTAAAGACTCTTTTTTAGTTTTGCTTTGTTTTGTTTTATTTTTACTACTAGTGTTGTTGTTTATACAAGTAGATTTACAAAGGTCATTTAAAACTAGTTTAAGATGTTTATTACTGAAAATTCACTATAAATATAAGCATTCATCAGCTGAAGGCTGATAAAATAGTTGGGTGATACAGAAAAATAATTAATGAAAATCAAAGAAAACTTAGGTTTCTCAGAAAATGTTACATTTTTTGAAAAGAAAGTGAAAGTACTTCAGCCATGTCCAAATTTTTGGAACCCCATGGACAGTAGCCTGCCAGGCTCCTCTGTCCATGGGGTTCTCCAGGGACGAACGAGTACTGAAATGGGTTGCCATTTCCTTCTACATGGGATCTTCCCAGTCCAAGGATCAAACACCAGTCTCCTGCATTCAGGCAGATTCTTTGCCATCTGAGCCCCCAGGGAAGCTCAAATAGTTCTGACTCTTAGCCCACCAGGTTCCTCTGCCCTTGGGATTCTCCGGGCAAGAACACAGGAGTGGGCTGCCATGCCCTCCTCCAGCGGATCATCCTGACCAAGGAACTGAACCCACGTCTCTCATGTCTCCTGCATTGGCAGGCGGGTTCTTTACCTCCACTGCCACCTGGGAAGCCTAACATTCTTTGAAATGACCATTTAAATGTCTGTTACTCAGAATCTTGACCTAGATGGTGAGCAACAGCACCATGAGCACTCAAACCAGAATGCTTTTTGCCCTGCCATCTCAAAAACCAAGCCAAGAGACTACTTCCTGATTGAATGCAATACATAAAGAGAGCAGTTAAAACAGTAGATATTTCAGACTTACAAAAATGAAAACAGATAATAGATTTTACCATCTGGTACTTTGCCCAGGACCTAAAATGACTTCAACACCTACCTGAATTTCCCAGAAACACAAATTAAATGGAGTCATTTTTCATCCTTTATTTTCTTTAGTTGTTTCCTATCAGTAGGGATCATTAACGACTGCCAACATCAACACTGTTTCTGTATTGTGCTCTAAAACCATCATCCAATTCTGATATCATGGTCTCTGGATGTGCTTCTACAGAAGAATCCATTCTGAGAAGGTATCAATCACTACAATCAGGATTTTTTTTTTCTCAGATCCCTTACATAACAATACAGTCATGAATGATAACATTCTGCCTTTAGAATAGAGATAATACATTCTTGCACTGGCCAGATTTGCTAACCAAAATCTTTAACGTCAGTCCAAATATATAAAAGTAAGTGAATACATATTAATAATATGAATGTGTGTGTGTCTGTGTTAGTTGCTCAGCAGTGGCCAACTCTTTGTGGCCTCATGGATTGTAGCACACTAGGCTCCTCTGTCCATGGAATTCTCAAGAATTCTCAAGGCAAGAATACTGGAATGTGTTGCTATTTCCTTCTCCAATAATATTAACAGATATATTTGATGAAAAAATCAACCTGATGCATAAAAGCCTAAAGTAGTTTTTCAAAACCCACATGAAAGAATGAATAAAGAGCTGAGACAATACGGTAGACATTTTTAAAACAGTATAGCACTCTTCATGATCACATTCCTTTTATTTTATTAGTAGCAAATCTTAATCCACTTATTTTCCCTACTTGATATTACTACCATTTCCCCTCAAGAAAAGCAATCAACAAATGAAAGGAACAAAGACCCACAATATCCAAGAACCCCGGTGCCAACTCATTCCATGGTAATCATGCATCCTTAAGTAAAAGAGAATCAACAAGTAGAATTTTTCATCTTTACTAGCTAGAATTGTGCCTTCTGAGGCTTCCAGTCACAATTTGAAGGTTACTCAGCCTTTCTGGCCCCACAGGCTAAGAGCTGTCATATACTTGGGTTCCATGATGAAAATTTTTAAAATTCATATTCAAATGTTTATTCATTATATCTCAAGTAAGATAGTCACACCAGAAGATTGGTGCTCAGATTTCCCAGAATATGCAACATTGTGAACTAGAATTACACTCTCCTAAACTTTGGCGACAAAGGTCCATATAGACAAAGCTATGATTTTTCCAGTAGTCATGTATGGATATGATAGCTGGACCATAAAGAAGGCTAAGTACTGAAGAATTGAAGCTTTTGAATTGTGGTGCTAAACAAGACTCTTGAGAGTCCTCTGGACTGCAAGGAGATCAAACCAGTCAGCCTTAAAGGATATTAAGACTGAATATTCATTGGAAGGACTAAAGCTGAAGCTCCAATACTTTGGCCATCCTGATGCCAAGAGCCAACTCATTGGGAAAGACCCTGATCCTGGGAAAGATTGAGGGCTGGAGGAGAAGGGGATGACACAGGATGAGATGATTGGATGGCATCACTGACTCAATGGACATGACTTTGAACCAACTCTGGGAGATAGTGAAGGACAGGGAGGCCTGATGTGCTGCAGTCCATGGAGTCACAAAGAGTGGGACACAACTGATAAATTGAACAACAACAAAGAATATCAGATGCTGAAAACAAGGGTTAAACCAGGCTTTTCTTAACACTCCTTGTGAGTTTTCCTTAAGCTCCTGGGTCATATTCTTGGAAAACTTTGCCAAATCCCTCTTCAGTCTATTCCATCACTTTCTCAAACTTTGTGATTGTATCACCATCATTTTCTCCCAGAGGATCCCTACACCTTTGTGCAACTGAGTTATCTCATAAGTCAGAAGATCAAGGAAAAAGACAAAAGATCTTCTGATCCCTTTAGTGGGGGGCAGCCATTTGAAGGAAACCACTCAAGTGATCCCCATTAATAATAAAAATCTGTTCCAAGGTGACATGTTATGTGAACCTTTTAAGAGGTTGCCTTATTTTTTTTTTAATTCTATTTCCCCAGGTGTCCAATTATTTAAAGGTAGAAAAATAATAAATCAGTAGTAAGATTAGCACCAAACACTATTACCAAATGATACTATGCAGCTGCTAGAGCTTTACTGAAAAAGGAAGTGTTCATTTCCTAAAAGATGTAGCCAGGATAAAAATTCAGTAAATCATAACTTTTGTGACATCTATAAGATGAAATAAAACTGTTGTTTGGGCAAAGGACAGCTTCTCCTTTATAATGACAATATGATAATATAAAAAGGAAAATGAATGTGATACAGTGGACAACATTCTTGAGAATGCCCATTTGATAGATTCAAAAAAGGCATTTCTTGTGATATTGTCAATGAGTACACCAAAGTGATATATGCCAAAACATTCTGATAACTAAACAAACTTTAATTGCCCATTCTTGTCAAAGGACTGATTCCCAGAAAATGTGAAGGGTGGAAGAATTTAGTTGCAGTGTTAAAATTAGGCTGCCATAGTTCTACGGATGTTGGTAGGAGACAGACACCGGGTCTGAGATGAAGGACAGTTTATCACTCACAGTGATAGTGTTAGCCATGGGATCAGCACTCTGGGCTGATTCCCTGGTACTAATTCCCTCAGGACAACACCAAGAGGATCAGATGGGGTTAGCACTCACAGGACAGAGAGAGTCTTAAGTTCAGGGAATTTAAATGTTTACAACGAGGAGTAAACATGTTTACCTTGTGCTCAACAAGGAGACGTCATCTCTGTTCTCTAAAACTGTTTGTTCTACAAACATCCATGAAATGACTGTCCAGAACAAAAGGGCAGTCAGTGCCTACTTTGCAAGATGTACAGAAATGTGAAGGACCAATCTGAGTTGGCAACGTATTGAGATATTTGGGGTAACAACCTGGAGTGCTGTTAGCATCTGGCAAGTAGAAGGCAAGGATGGCTGAATCCTACAATGCACAGGACAGCCTCCTGAGACACAGACTTATTCAGGGGCTTCCCTGGTGGCCCAGTGGATAAGACTCCACCAGCCAATGCAGGGGACACAGGTTTGATCCCTGGTGCAGGAAGGTTCCACGTGCTGAGGGGCCACTAAGTCTGTGAGGCATACCTACTGAAACCACACGCTGCAGTTGCTGAAAGCCCACATGCCTTAGAGCCTATGCTCCACAATGAGAGAAGCCACCTCAGTGAGAAGCCCTGCCACTGCAACAAAGACTAGCCCTTGCTTGCCACAACTAGAGAAAGTCCATGCAAAGCAAAGAAGACCCAGCACTGCCAAAAGTAAAGCAATTAATTAATTAAAAAGAGATATATTCAGCACAAAAGTTAATAGTGCCAAGATTGAGAACCCTATGTATATCTCCCCATCTCAATAATTGTACCTAATCTCCAATACTGTGGAATAGTATTACTGTTTAAATTACAAGGTCATTGGAAGAGTGTTCACCCAGAGGGCCTCTACTTGTTTCTGGTGAGCAAATAAAAATATTGATTTTACTCTGCCTTTTGCTCAAATAAAACAGTATTTACAAATTTCTTTTTAGAAACATTCAAGATAAATTCTGAATATAGTAATTTAAATAAAGAATACTCTTCAATTCATAATTAGCTGTCCCGTTAGAAAAAACACTCTGCAAAGGGATGGAAAAATAGATCCAACTCTCAGTCTTTTAGAGGTGGGATCCTAATCATCACTTATCAACTGTGTGGCCTTGGGAAAATAGCATATGTTCTTTGACCTGCCAATGTCTCAGCTTTCAAGAAGATCAATTACAATGTGCAATATTAATATTGACTGCAAAGACATTGTGAGAACTTACTGGGACATGGAATAGGCAAGTGCTTTGTAAATTCTGAAGCTACTGATATCAGCTGAGATTTTAAGAGCAATTTTTTCCCTTGACATCAAAGAGACAGAGTAATGATAAACGGCCTATTCTTCTTCTGCAGGATCATTGATTTTTGAACTCCTCAAGGATTATAATAATAGTCTTTTTCTTCTTCTTCAGTGGGGTTTAGTTTACCCTATTTTGAAGGCCAGGTATGTGCAATTGTATAGAACAACCTGTCAAGAAGTAGAATAGTGTTTGATGTAGCTTCACAGTAACATCTTCCACGAATTGTCTGAGAGCTGAGTTGGCAAGACTCTCAAGGTGGGAAAATGCAAGACGAAGCACGTACTGGGACCCACTCAGAGAAATAGAGTTACACGTGTCATTTTCATCTGCTTGTGATATCAGTCTTTTCAGTGGAAGAGAAGCAATGTTTTGACTGCCTTGTGGATTTGATTAATTAAATGTATCTTGCTCAAATCCAGCTTTTACAAGAAAGAGGTGATAGTAAAAGGAGCAAAGGCAGTTTTTGAGACCAGGGCTGAAACAAGTGGACAAAGGCAATGAAATGTTGTAAAATCTACCTGAGACTCTTCCTAAGTAAAAATATCAATTATCCAGATACAGTTTTGTTGGTATGATTTTACTTTAACTACAAGAAGAGCATATGGGGCTTACAAAGGAAGATTGTTCTGGCTGACCACAGATTTTCTGTGCTACTTACGTTGGTTGACCACAAATATTTAAGAGGCATCTAAGAAGTCCATAGGGCTCTATTTTCAAAATTACCTTATGTATAAAAGAATCCAATCACCCAGTCTGTTCCAAAGATGGTCTCAGTCTCAATTAATGATTAAAGTGAGAACCAAAATAAGTGTACATTTTAAAAAGAAGAAGAAGAAGAAGAAAGAAACAGGAGTGACTGGCTGTCCAGCTCTGCAGACCTAAAAAATTAGCACAGTGATTTTTTTTTCCCCTTATTTTTTAGTTTGCCTGCTTTGTGCAATTGTGAAACCTTAGTTCCCGACTGACCAACAATTGAACCCCGGCCACTGGCAGTGAAAGTGTGGGGTCCTAACCACTGGACTGAAAGGGAATTCCCAAGCATGCTGGTTAATAGGGCTGACATTGAGTGAGGGAAGTCTCTCAGCTTCATTCTACCATCAACTCTGGAAGCCACCTGCATTTATGATCTTAAATTGAGGAGAGACCTCATCTTTCCTTGTATTTATACTCCAGGAGTCATTTATGATCATTATCAGGATGGGACAAAATATCAAAAAGTAGATGAAGATTAAAATCACCTCACACATTTAGATAAATGTCCCTGGAAAGGAGATACAAGTGTGGTTGGTTTTTAACTTACAAAACTATTTTCAGGAGCATGTGCATTACCGTTTTGCATATAACTGATATACAAACTGATGCTTATAAATTGTGGTGCTGGAGGAGACTCTTAAGTCCCTTGGACTTCAAGGAGATCAAAGTAGTCAATCCTAAAGGAAATCAACCCTGAATATTCATTGGAAGGATTGATGCTGAAGCTGAATACTTTGGCCCTCAGATGTGAAGAGCCTACTAATTGGAGAAACAACCCTGATACTGGGAAGGACTGAAGGCACAAGGAGAAGGGGCAGAGAGGATAAGACGGTTCAATAGCATCACCGACTCAATGGACATGCACTTGCGCAAGCTCCGGGAGATAGTGTGAGACAGGGGTCTGGCATGCTGCCATCCACGGGGTCCCAAAGAGTCAGCCTCGACTTAGCGACTGAACAACAACAACAACATACAAACCGAACAGCAATAGAGTAACTGAATTCATTCAACCCACTGATTCCCAAAGACAAGAACTGGCTATATTTCTACAGCTCACAGAACTCACGAGGACAGCTGCACTCACGAACCCACCAGTTCCTTTAGAAGGGAACATGTCCTGTTTTCTATTATCTTCTCCAAATTGCTTAATCATGAATTGATTGAATCTGAACTAAACTGAAATCACTGCGCATTACCCAATGTACTTCAGGTTTGTGGGAGCAAAGCATATTCTGAACAGTGATCCATAATAACCAATAATACTGATTAACAAAAATATCTAGAATATTCTCTATACCATTCTTATAGTATATTAAATGATATCTGCCGTGTAGTGAATACAAGATCAAACACAGAGAATGTACTGATTTCATCCTGAAATGAAAATATCTATCCTGCAAATTCAATTGGAAGATAAACATGAGATGATCCACAGTTGTTCTTTTTTATAAATTCTAAAGACCTAACATGTACTTAGTTAAGTAGATTCCTGGATCAAATTAATTACATGATTGTACACATACACATGTTAGGACTAGAGACAACTGTATTAGAACTCAGTTTTTCATAAAGAAATCCTCTCTTAGGTTTAGTTTCTGTAGAGAGAGAGAGAGAGAGAGAGAGAGAGAGAGAGATGAATATGCTTGCTTTGAAATGCAATTAAAAATCATAGGCATGATAACATGAAAGAAGGTGGGATTATTTCCTTTTCTTTCAAATAAAAGAAACATTCAATAATAAGGTTGTCTGCTATTTCCCTAGAAGATTTGGAATTTTATTCATTGGTAGTGGAAATGTCAAGGGTTCCTTGACGGCTCAGGAGGTAAAGAATCCACCTGCAATGCAGGAGACGCAGGAGAGCGGGTTTGATCCCGAGGTCGGGGAGATACCCTGGAGGAGGAAATGACAACCTGCTCCAGGATTCTTGCCTGGGAAATCCCGTGGACAGAGGAGCCTGATGGGCTACAATCCAAAGGGTCAAAAAGAGTCAGACAATACTGAGAAAATAAGCACACACACACTGGAAATGCTGACCCTTGAATTAGTTTAGGGAGTGGAGTGGACATATCTATTGTAACAAAATAAAAAGAATGGTATGCCAATACTATTATAGATTCTGTTAACTATATTTTATGCTATGATGGTAAAGTCATGCGACATAGTACCAGCTACCCACCGTACAGAGATTTTACAAGGATGCACTGAATTGGCTGCTGCACATAATTTAGGGGCATAAATTTAGCAGCATAAATCAGAGCTGAATAACAGCTGTGGTCTAGACAACCCCCTCACTCCTACAGCAAATATTCTGAAGCCTGTTGGGGTGCAACACACACACTCTATTAGGGCCCCATTCAAGGATCCGGGGCGCTTCGCCAGCTCATGAACGCTGAGCACTGTGATTGCTTCTGCAGGCACACAGAGCTTCTTGGAAAGGTGAGCAACAGGTGTGGCTGAGAAGCCTACTGAGATGAGGAAGGAAATCAGGGATGTGACTCCAGGCCCTGTGCTTCTATCTCTGGCAGAACAATGAAAGGTGGGGGGAAACCTGGAGGACCACGCCGAGTGAAAACGGTCCCACCTCAACTGCCGGCCCATCTGAGGGGCAAATACAAGCTACCAATCCATCCTCTAATCAAAGGATCTTATATTAAGAGAAAGTGAAGTGAAGTGAAAGTCTCTCGGTCGTGTCCGACTCTTTGCGATCCCATGGACTATACAGTCCATGGAATTCTCCAGGCCAGAATACTGGAGTGGGTAGCCTATCCCTTCTCCAGGGTATATTAAGAGAAGGCTGCCACTAAGTAAATTGCTCTGTTCATTTAAGACTGAGTAGAATCAGCAACTCTCAGGGAACTAAGATTCCTTGACGGCAAAAGAAGTTGAAGAGCACAGAAACACTGCAGCCTTGGGTGGGTGGCGAGTTTTAAAACTGTGAGGGTGGCCTTTGAGCTCTGGCTCTGCAAAGGCATGAAAAGACGAGTCAAAAATGGGTGGGAAAGGACTCAAAGATTTTAGAGACCGTCCCCTCCCCGGCTCCTTTGTAACAGAGGCAACTGATTCAATGATACGTCCTGCAAATGCTATGCTTTTAAATTAATAGAGATTTGTTTCAAGTGAATATATTCTCTAACTGTAAGATAATTTTTCCCTAAATAGAAATATAAAATTCCTCTGAGGTTTATGGAATGTCCCCTAAAAAATAATGTGCTTTGATGGTTTGCAGTAGGTCTGTCTGTGCCCGTAGCTTGATTCCTTTGCTACCCTGAAAAGAGCCCTTATGTGCAGAAGGGAGGGGATGGCTTTCCACCCCTTTGCAGAAGGGTCCTCTTCAACCCTTTCTTTGAGGCCTCCCAGGCCTTCTTTAAGGTCTGAATATACAAACATATTCTGCACATGTGGGTGTTTAGAAAATGCTATTTGATGAAAATGATGATGATTTCCTGGAAGTGAGGGCTTTTCATCAGAGGGATGTGTGACTGTTGGAGGCTTCTGATTAGATTCTCTTGATCTCTTTTAAAAATAGGATGAATCTGCTCATCTGTTTGGGATGGTTGAAGGGTAATCTCATCTTAAGGCAGAGGAAGGATGGGATGACTTCAAGGTCCCATCTCATTTTATGAGTCTGTGAAGCAAGATCATTTGTGCTGAAGACAAAGCTTGAAGGTTCAGTGTATAGAAGACGGTGACCATCTGCTCTGTCTCCTTGCTGGTTGCAGATGAGGAAATGTGCTTAAATTTGAATGTGAGGGATTAAGGCGTAGAGGGGAGCATTTCCTGACTCCAAGGACGTGTCGAGCTCAGAAGAGACCAGAAAACGCAGTCAGTTTACTTTCCTGGGTAGACCCAACTCCACAGTGAAGAAGACCCTTCACTCAGTGGAGGAGAAGGTTCCTGTGTTTCCTTCTCCTCTGTCCTTTACAACGTGTGCCTGCTTTTTCTACTAGAGTTGTTACAGCTTCAGAGCTCTTCAAAAGGATCCCAGGGAATGTGCTGACTGAGCTAGAACCACAAATCCCCGGGTTGACACTCATCATTTTATTTGTTAAAAGACACCCAAGAGTCTACGGTTGTAGCTAGGATCCACCCGAAATGACTTTACTGTGCTCTCTTATTATTCTATGTAGCATAAGACTGACCACATATTACGAATTGCACTAATTTTATTAATCTCAGAGGTGTAAACGCAGACATTAAAATATCATATTAAAGTCACTTCTCTCCCAATTTTCCACATAGCTAAAACAATGATCAATTCTTGTTTTTAAAAGTCTTTATGCTTGAGGATTTTAGAAATTTTATTTTAGAAATATTTGAAAATAAGTTAATTATCTAGACATTGTACTAATACTTGGTAGAGGTGCTCCACCTGCACTCTTGAAAAAAGAGAATAATTGGTAGAAACTATTAATAATTTTAAAACAACTATTATTATGAGGGATGAAGTAACATGAGGACAACCAAATAATTCAGAATATCCATTATATAAAAGCTGTAGGGAGCTGCTTATTTATAATAGTATTTTTGATGTTTAACAACTTAAAAAACATCTATTACAAAATATCAATATCATAGGAACTATATAATTTATTTAACATTTATATCTTACAAACAGAGTAAGGTCTATGTTCATATGGACAAGATATATATGTATAATATATAAACATGATATATTATATGTTAATATATATTTATTTATAGTGACATTCATTGTTGTTGTTTAGTCGCTAAGTCATGTCCAACTCATTGTGACCCCATAGACTGTAGCTCCTCTTTCCATGGAATTCTCCAGGCAAGAGTACTGGAGTGGGTTGCAATTTCCTTTTCCAGGGGATCTTCCTGACCCAGGGACTGAACCTGAATATCCAGCCTCTCCTGCATTGGCAGGTGAGTCCTTTACCACTGAGCCACCTAAGAAGCCCTATTTGATCCTAAAAAAAAATATCAAAAATACCAAATAGTCAGAATGTAAGGTGACTGCTAAAATCCAGATTTAAAAAATTATTTCAAGTATGACCTAATAATATAATACACACACACACACACATACAATATAGCTTGAGACCCTGTATTGTAACCACTGTATAAGAAACTCGTGTCATTTAAATGGATACTGATTTCAGAATACCTAAGCACAGCCACTTGAACTGGTCAGATTGCTGTGCTGTGAGGTGCGTAGTCGCTCAGACTTCCCAACTCTTTGCGACCCTATGGACCGTGGCCCACCAGGCTCCTCCATCCGCGGGGATTCTCCAGGCACTGAGCTATAAATAACAGAACAAGTTTAGAGCAGGGTCAGTCAGACTCCCCGGGGTGCAGGGCTCAGGGCAGCCCTCCCCATCCACAGAGGCTGGCAAGCCCCCTGCTCTCAGCGGGCTCCAGAAACCCGGCCACTCCCTGCACACGTGACGGTCAGGGACTGCTTCCTGCCTCCGTTTTTCTGTCTGCCAAAAGAAACCTTTTCCAGGAAGTCCTCCAGCAAGGAGCCTCACCTCTCATTGGTCAGAACTAGGTGTGGGGACCACCTAGCTCCCAAGGATGATGCTTACCGGCCTCGGGGAGCAGAGGTTTGCAGGCAGAGGCCTGGGGATAATGTCAATTTCCATAAACACATGGTTACCTGAAGGACGGCGCCAGGAAGCAGAAGGGGCGCTGTTGATTGGCCGAGGAGAGTAGGGCTGGGTTCTATCCCCGGGTCAGGAAGATATGCCCCGGAGTGGAGAAGGGATTGACTGTCCATTTCAATATTCTTGCCTGGAGAATTCCCTGGACGGAGGAGTCTTGGGGCTACAGTCCAGGGGGGTCACAAAGAGTTGGACATGACTGAGCGACTAACACTTTAATATGATAGAAATGTCCCCCTTTATGCATATCTACACAGATATACAAAAAAAAAAAACAACTAAAAACAGTAACAAAAGCAAACCAGAGAAATTATACTAATCAGAGTCATCTGCGTCAAGAAACAAGAGATGGAGTCTCTCCTAGTTTCATTTGCTTACTGTACCAGCCAGATGGAAAGTCACTTTAAAACCACACCAGACTTTTCAAACCATCAAATCAAGATGTAGTTACCATTTCCCTATGCTTTGCATACAAAAGTAAAAAAAAGAAAAATAGAATTAATCTTAATAGAATCAAAACCTTAATATTTACATTTATTCATCGAACTGGAAAATAATTTTTTAATAAAGAAAACACTGGTGTCTTTGGGTATTTTTTTCATCCGAAGAATGTGCTTGAAATTTTTATATTCCATCTATATAATTATGTGCTGCCACTGTAAGATTGTAATTCCATCCTGATTAAAGAACATTTTGTTGTTAATGCAATATGCTATGTGGTGATTTTTCTACAAGCCAAAAAAAACAGACTGTTTAAAATCCACATAAGTTTGAAATGTGTTTATATTTTAGATGTGATTGGCATTGGTATTTGTTCTAAGTTCCATGGATGTCAACACTATTCCCATTCCTGAATATGCATGGGTGGGTGGGGGTGTATTGAGAAAGGAACATTGATGATTTCACTATAACATGATACTTTGATTTGTGGTTGGAAAATAAATTAGACCCATACTTTTTCTTAAATTGATAAAAGATACAACAATAAAATTAATAGAAGACTTAAAAGAATAGTCAATATTGCCATCAAGTATTTTTAAATACTATAAATATTAAATCGATATGTGTCCTTTAATATATATGTGATTCTTTAAATTTTATATATATGGTTGAATTACCAGCATAACTACTGAATATTGGATAGCTTTTCACAGTAAAGTTTCAGAGTCAGGTGATACAGTTCAGTTCAGTTCAGTGACCCCATGGACTGCAGCATGCCAGGCTTCCCTGTTCATCCCTAACTCCCAGAGCTTACTCACAACTCATGTCTATTGATGCCATCTAACCATCTCATCCTCTGTTGACCCCTTCTCCTTCCACTTTCAATCTTTCCTAGCATCAGGATCTTTTCAAATGAGTCAGTTCTTCGCATCAGGTGGCCAAAGTACTGGAGTTTCAGCTTCAGTATCAGTCCTTCCAAAGAATATTCAGGACTGATTTCCTTTAGGGCTAGGAATGGCGATAACTTTATTTTCTACCCAATATTGATCCCCTATTTCTGCCTCAGCAGATGGAAAGCAACTGGCCCAGCCAAAGATGCTCCTGAAGTTCCCACTTTCAAAGCCTCTTTCACCTGGATGTGGTCAAATGACGTAGTTTCTGCCAAAAAGATGTAAATGATGTACAAATGGGTGACAGTCACCAGGGTTTCTAGGAAGGCTGCTTGCTTTCCAGATGAAGCAGAATGTACAAACTTTTCTCCTGCCCTCCTTTCCATGTTTTGAATGTGGGCATGAAGCTTAAAACATCAGAAATCACCACAGTTCAGTCCTATGGTCAAGGATGAAAAAATAAGATGTGATGGTTTTGACATCAGTGTCACTAATGCCAAAAATCTACCCATATCCAGGAAAAGATAGATCCTCATTTTTTAAAAAAGCATTGTGAATCAGATTTCCTTTTCCCTGTAGCTGAAAACTTTAACTGACACAGTTTTAACAATAAAGCCATAAAAATATAAGAAGTATTGTGTCTTCACCTAGTTATGTGAAAAACTGCAGACAACTCCATAATCCAGTCATCACAGTCAAATCAGAATTGAAATTTGTTTTAAACATGAAAGTGAAAATATTAGTTTCTTGGTCATATCCAACTCTTTGCAACCTCATGGACTGTACCCTACCATGCTCCTGTGTCCATGGGATTCTCCAGGCAAGAATACTGGAGTGGGTGGCCATTCCCTTCTCCAGGGGATCTTCCCAACTCAGGGGTAGAACCCAGGTCTCCTGCATTACAGGCAGATTGTTTATCATCTAGCCACCAGGGAAGCCCAGCTGACTACCTAAAATTGTCCCATGGAACACAGGAAAGTTAATTACTTAGATATTAGTGAATATAATTTCATCACCCAATTCTTGGGTAAAATAATAATTTTATATTTGGCAGTTACTGTATCATTTTGATTGTTCATGACAACAGGGAGTGTGTGGGAGTTTCATTACAAGAAGGTACATTTTGGGCAGAGAGGTATTTTTATAGTTGATCAAATTTTAAGAAATTAAAAAAATATTCACATGGTGTACAAATTTACAAGTTTCTTTTGGTCTCACATACTGTCTATGGCATTTGCAATAGCCCATGTTTAGGGGGAAACATAAGTTATTGTTAGATAGTGAATGAAATACATACTCTGCTACGTTTTGAGAACAGTGCCCCACTGCCTGTTTCTTGACTCGTTCATGGTTTAGAGGAAAGTGGTCAAGAGTTTAGGCTCAAGTTGTTGTTTTTATTCAGTGTCTAAATCATGTCTGACTCTTTGCAACTCCATAGACTATAGACAGCCAGGTTCCTGTGTCCATGGGATTTCCCAAGCAGGGATACTGGAGTGGGTTGCCATTTCCTTCTCCAGGGGATTTCCTGACCTAGGGATCTCCTGCTTAGCAGGCAGATATTTACCACTGAGCCATCTGAGAACCTTAGATTCAGGAGTCAGACTTTTATTACACACATCACCTTGGGCCAGTAATTTGCCTTTTCAGATCTCTTTCTTACTGCTAAACCTGGAATAAAGGTAAATACATCTGTTTTAAATGGTTTTTTTGGGGGGGCGAGGTTAAACATATCAAAATGTATATCATTTAGAACTGTGGCTCTTTTATTAGTTACTGAGTAAAATAGACAAAAAGGACTTCCCAGGTGGTGCAGTGGTAAAAAATCTGCCCGTCAGTGCAGGAGACTGGTTGGATTCCTGGGTCAGGAAGAGCCCCTGGAGGAGGAGATGCCAGTATTCTTGCCCGGGAAATCCCATGGACGGCAAGGTCTGCCGGGCTACAGTCCATGGGGCTGCTGAGTCGGACGCCACTGAGCAACTGAGCACACAGAATAGAAAAGAAGACAGCTATTAAAAAAAAAAAAAGCTGGAAGTAGCCTGAACTTATCAGCTTAAAGGAAGATTGGAATCCTTTTACAAACAGAGCTCCTCTTTCTACCAGAAGAGATTTAATAGTCACATTCACTGATGGTGGAGATGCAATCTGCATGAAGCTTGGATAAAGTCAATGGATTTGCTGGAGAAATGGTGTTGGCTATTGAAAGAGGGAACAGTTGCTCAAAAATTGACAGCTAGGGAGATATTCCCTGAGGCTGAGGCGAGCACAGAGGCGCGATGAAGAGAACAGCTTTGAGGGATGAGCCCAGTAGCTGAGTAGGAGGAACAGGAAGTGGCCACCTGGGTGAGTGGGAGGTGTCCTGGTGGGGGATGGGGGCGGGGGCGGGGCAGTTTCTTTTCATTTGCAAAGAAACCCCAGCTTCCTGCAATGCCTGGGGTAGAATAGGCAGAGTTTCTTACAGCTGTGCTGTAATACTGAAAAGGAAGGGTTACTAGAGCTGGTCAAAAATATATATATATTTGTTGACATTTTTCTCTCTGTCTATTTCTATACAACTTTTGCTCGGTGGTTTCCAGTTTGGGATTTACCGTCATTGCACAGGTTTGCCCAAACAGTTGCCCTTGGTCATCCCCATTCTACACGAACCTTAGTCATTCATTCTTTTAACGTCTGCTCAGAGTTCACGCAGATCAGGCACAGCAGTATTTGGATGCCATTATTGAGAGTAACTTTCAAGCATCACCACTTCAGATCATGCGTTCGTGATTCTGGTGCCAAACGAGGTATGTAAAGGAGTGATGAATTTCAACGAGTCCTCCAAGGGGCTGCTGACGGAACCCGGATGTGCTCAACACCAAATGGAAAATAAAGCTGAAAATGCTGTCTTTTAAGACTTTGATTAGAAAATTGAAATTTTATTAATAATACCCAGCCATACTTGTGTCTGTGTCTGTTAGGCGCTCAGTCGTGTTCAGATTCTTTGAAGCCCCATGGACTGAAGTCCCTTAGGCCCCTCTGTCCGTGAAATTCTCCAGGTAAGAATACGGAGTGGGTTGCCATTCCTTTCTTCAGGGGATCTTCCTGACCCAGGTATCGAACCTGGGCCTCCCGCATTTCAGGGAGATCTCTACTGCCTGAGCCACCAGGGAAATCCCTGGCTGTAATCACTTTCCTATTAATATGCCATTTAATGGGACTGATAAAGGGTCAATAAATTGTTTCTTGACAATTACAAGCATGACATTTAGGCTTTACCCATATAGAACCTGCAAAGCTGTGGTCAGGCTGTCAGAGTTGTATGTGTGAATTTAACTGAGTGTTTCTTGTTTCAAAGTGAGAAGCATGGAGTGTTCAGAGCTGCATAGCAAAGATTTGGATTAAACTGACAAAAACAGAGAACTGCAGAGTTAAAGCTGTCATATCACATTTGAGAATCCCTCTGATGTAAACCACTAATACTTGATGTCATATTTGTAAATACTGAAATGTGAAATCACTCTGAAATGTGAGTGCTACTATTCTTGCCCCAAATGTATTTTCCTCTTCTTATTTACAACTTCCAGTGCTCTGACGATAAAGAGCTAGTTTTACAAGACGTAGTCAGCCAGTTGAAATGTTTGATGTCTCTGCATTATCTAAGGCAGAATGGAGTTGAATCGCAAAACACATGGAAATCATTTCCATCAAATGACAGGACAAGAAAGGTGTCCTTGGATAGCTCAGCGTGATGAATTTAAACTGAACATTAGGAAATTGATCTCTAATGCAGGTGTCTTTCATTTAATTTCTTCTCCAAGGTAAGGTCATTTATGATCTATTGTATAATGCTGTCAGGAAATTAGGCTATTATCAAGTGTTTCTTCTTCACAAAGAAATCCTATTAAAATATACTACTTGTATGTATAAATAGAACAAAGGTCATGTTATAATTATAGAACAAGTAGGATAGAAAGAAATGAAGCTAATTATTCCTTTAAACACTTGTGAATAATGTTAACACTTGAGGGCACAATTGTCAACAGTAAAAATCTTTCTATTCTATTTTTATTTCAAAGAAAAAAACTAACAGAATTTAGTGCTTTAAGAAAAAACACATGACAATAACAATGGATTGCAAAAACTATCTCTGTGGGTTAGTTATAGAACTATAATATATATGCACTGGTATAGCAAAAGTAGATGTGTTAGTATATATACAATCTATATATATGTATGTGTATGTGTACATATATATACAGACATACATGTGCACACGTGTATGTGTAATGTAATGTTCCTTTCCTCTTCTCCAAGACAGAAATGTAGTAAGCTTCAGAAAAGATGAAAAATTAATGCTCCTAACAATTTTATCCCCAAGGTTTATGTTTTTCCCCAAGTAAACATCTTTTATGTCTAAATATTTTTTTTTTTATCTTTGTGAATATATCTCTGGGTCTTAAATACTAACAATCATGCCACATTTTTCCATAGTGGACATTACTAGTACTCATCGATACTTCCTGGACAGATGATACAATTAACTTGTCTTCTCTGATTCCCATGAGTCATGACCACATATAGCAATGCTTTTAGGCCCATAAAATACCAGGGGAAGTGGAGTGTGTCAGCCCTCAGAGGAGACATTTTAGAAGCAGTTCTTGATTATCCAGGTTTTCTCTCCCTGAACCCTCAAGTGTCATGTTCAGATGGAGGTGTCACAGGTTACAGCATCAGGCTATCATAGCTGACATATAGTAGAAACCTGGTTCCCTTGGCATGTCTCTGAACATACCCAGGTGGGCAGTGTGTGAACTGGAATCATTTTTGTGCTTTTAAGTCTTTGGGATTTTGGTGCTCTATGTTATTTCAGAAAAATTGGTACTTTTCTTGCACTGTTGGCCCAATCCCTCCCTTATTTTACATTCATATTTTAAAGAAAACATTTTCTTCTAGTCCTGTGTGTTTAGTGGTAATATTAGTAAATCTAAATCACCCTTAAAATATGCCTTTCTTCATTTTTTATCTTTATTAGTATAAAATTTATAAATATATAATTTGCATATATATGAAAAGAAGCATATTTAATCTCAGAATACTTCTTTTCATATGGAAATCTGAATAAATTCATCTTCTTCCTTAAAAAGCAGTTATTGACGTGAACGCTGGATGAAAGAATGGATTGAAGGATGTGTGGGAAGATGGATGGATGAATGAATGGATGGAATACTGGCTATTTCATTATATGCAACAAGTAAATTAAATCTCTGAAACTCCTTAGCTTATAAAGGATGTCCCTGCACTTTGAGCTCTAAAAACGCATTTACTTTCATTACCACTTACTTACTTTAAGCCATATTTTATTTAAAACACCCTGTTCTCAAGCAATATTGGTAACTGGGCATGTCTTTCTTCTTGATCCAGACAAAAATTTAGAAATCAAGAACTGTGTGCTATATCTTCATATTACACTTCCCTACATGGAACCAGAGAAAATGCAAAGATTTCTAAAAGCGGTAAGAATTGGATATAGAATGTTGTTACCCCCCCCCCTTGAATTCTGTAACAGACTTAAATCCTATAACTCAATTACTTAAGCCTCAGTTTCTCCATTCAAAAAGGGAGGTAGCATCTGTCTGAAATAAATATTTAATATAAAGCACAAAAATACATATTAGGTCACCAAATGCTAGGTTTCTTTCTCACTATTTACCTCACACACACAGTTCACACACTTTGTGTAAAGTGAATCAATAAATAATTAATGCAGCTACTTAATCCATCATCATTTGAACTAATTTATTATTTGAGATAAAATGTTTTAAGCTGAGCAGATGTTTGCCTGTTTGACCTTGTCTGTGAATGATAAATTTCACTTCTCTCATTAAGAATTTCCCTAAAGGCTTGATACATCTAAGTTATTTTCAAGATTTAGAGAAAAAATAATTTTATGGAAAAATTGAGAAGTTTTGTGCAAAATCGAATGTCTTTTTTGTAGAAAATAATATCTGCATTTTAGGCAAAGGATTCAGGGCAATTAAAATAATAAACATTCCACACAAGAACTTCCATGCCAATGGTATTTAGTACCTTCTTAGAATAGTATAATCTTTGTGTGAAAAAACATTGTCTTATGTTTGTAACATCATGGATTAACTTAAAAATGTACCTGCCTCCCCCAAGAAGTACAGTTAAAGATAGAATGTTATTTGGAAGAAAACTGTCAGATTGGTGACTAAATTTAATACAGATGGCCAGCAATTGTCTATCCTGTTTATGTAGATTGAAATAACAGATTTCAGAATTACAGAGACTAGCTCGAAGTGGCCTGTGATTCGAGAGGAAGAACTAGGGAAAATTCAAGAGAACTTCTAGAGTTAAAATTCATACAGCAACATGACTAAGTCCATGTCAGAAGCAGGAAGGGTTGGTAAGAAATGACGTTCCTAGCTCAAGTGTCTGGGTAAAATAATTTTTGGCTTCCCACATTTCCAAACTCTTGAGTTATTCGGCCTCAAAAGTTTTCTCCTTGAACCTTGCCTACTTATTGTCTAATTCTTCATATGCTTTACTCTAAAGGATTAGCAGGATTTAAGGTTTTTCAAAGCAATGCACGATCGGAACATGGAATGTTTCAAAGAATCCCTGGGTCAGGAAGATCCCCTGGAGAAGGAAATGGCAACCCACTCCAGTATTCTTGCCTGAGAAATCTCACTGACAGAGGAGGCTGGTGGGCTATAGTCCATGGGGTCACAGAGAGTCAGACATGGCTGAGCATGAGGCTTCCTCTGTAGCCTATCTGGGTTTGATCTTTAGTGATGGAGAGCAACTGGTAATTATACTCTATCAAAAAAAAAAGAAAAGAAAACTGTGTAAACACAGCATCATTGTACATTCAGCTGCCTCCACTTCCAGGGTAAAGAGCACTAGATTTCTTCCAGTGACTATAACATGAAAAAATGCTACTTAAATTCAGACACTTATCTCCAAACTTTGCTTATCTAGGATAACGTGTGGGGGATCAACAGGTAACTACTTCAGATAGAAGGTGTAAGAACTGAGTCACCAGCTCAGTGATGTGTTAGAGCCAACTCACACCCATCAGCAACAATCATTTGTGCTCAGAATTTAAGGACATCATGAAAGTAACTTTAAATCCACCACAGTGGGAATATTTACACCGGAGGAATTAGCAGATGCTATAATCAGGCTCTCCCCACCAACCATGATAGCCTAGTGTTAGGCATTTCCCTGTGATTGACTGCCTGGGTTACAAATGCACAGGAGCGCTGTAGCAAGACTTTTTCTTTTGGTTATGCAAAAACAAAGCTTTCTAAAACCAAGTCTTCAGGTTGCCACAAAAAGATGATTGGAGTTGGCTCCTAAGTGTAAGCCTACTTGGCAGTTTAATATGTCTACAGTATTTATGAGAGGCACTAACTTGGATAAATAATGAACATCCAGAAAGATAGTAGACCCTTGATCTTGAGCCAAAAGAAACTTCTCTATAGCTCTCTCCCTAATAACACTGGAAGTGTTTTAGTTCAATGAAGAACCGCAAGGGCTTCAAAAATACTTTCAGGTTAAAGAAATCAGGTTGCTTACCAATTATTTTTTGTAGTCTGTCTCCCAATGACTTTCCTTTTAAAAAATGCTCGATAATAAACTCATTCCAGTAAAATAAAAGTTCCTGGGACCATGACCTTGTTATTTAATGATATACGCATCCTTTGATTCATGTCAATTCAGTCTCGTTAGTCAAGAGAACTCGAAGGATCTCACATCCTCTAGTCAACTCAAGAAATCCATGGTTAAGGAGTGGGGAAGACAGACTCCTCTCTTCTCACAGGCCAATCCATCCTCACGTCTGCCCTGAATGTCTGCATTTCCTCTCTACCTCAGATTAGTTACCAGAGGGACAGAAACATTCAGATGTGCTGAGCATCAAATGTTACTGGAAGAAATACTAAGCAAACGGGATACTTTTGCAAAAGAAAACTGGCCCCAGATGAAAAAATCAGGCTGCAAGGCACATTAACTTTATTCTGTACCCCACCTTAACCGTGACTGATGTTTTATCTGGTAATAGAATTGTACAGTCGCAGGTGTTTCTCCCTCTCTTTCTTTTTTTTTATTAAGGTGCAGGAGATAAGTTTGTTATTTTATTTTATACAGGTTTTCCTCTCGTAGTTTTTCGGAGTATATATTTTTAGGTTCTATGATTTCATTATTCTGTGGATTTATTTTCACTTCCTTTTCTCAGTACTGGGCCTGCACACTCAATCTGAAGGCTCATGTTTTTCTTCAGTTGTGTCAATTTCCCCACTTTTTTTTTTCAAACAGCATTTTTCTGTTATTCTCTTTCTCCTCCTATTTTGGGCATGTGTTGGAGTCTCTCAGTCTGCCCTCTTTGTTTCTGAATTGCTCTTTTATATACAATCTGTATGTATACCTGTGTGCCTGTGTACACACACACCTGAGAAAGTCATTCTTTAGTATATTCTATTACAGTTCAGTCACTCAGTCATGTCTGACTCTTTGTAACCCCATGGACTGCAGCACACCAGTCTTCCCTGTCCATCACCAACTCCCGGAGTTTGCTCAAACTCGTGTCCATCGAGTCGGTGATGCCATCCAACCATCTCATCCTCTGTCATCCCCTTCTTCTCCTGCCTTCAATCTTTCCCAGCATCAGGGTCTTTTCCAATGAGTCAGTTCTTCGCATCAGGTGGCCAAAGTATTGCGATTTCAGCTTCAGCATCAGTTCTTCCAATGAATATTCCAGACGGATTTCCTTTAGGATGGACTGGTTGGATCTATTACATTTGGGGTGAATTCTTTCCTGCCGTCCCCAGTCTAGACACTACCTATCAAGTATTTTTATGACAATGATATACCTCTTATTTCTACTATTAATATGTCTAATTCATTTTTTCCTGTAGCCACAAATGTATTTCTGCATCTGTTTATTTCCTAATCTTTTTAGTTCTTTATATGGATGCTGTGGTAGACAAATAACATGGTAGACAAATCGACAGCCCCCTCACCGCACTCCAAGATGTGCGTCTCCTCATCCCAGGACCCTGTACATATGTTAGCTTGTGTGGCCAGAGGGGACTGTGTGGATGTGTTTATGTTAAAAATCTTGAGATGGGAAGACTAACCTGGATTGTGTAGGTGGGTCAAAAGCAATGCCAAGAATCCTTACCAGGAAGGAAGGCATATGAGAGACAAAGGGTTGGTTGGATGATAGAAGCAGAGGTTGGAGTGATGGGTTTTGAAGACAGGGGGAAGAGCCCAGGGCCAAGGAAGTCAGGTGCCCTCTGGCAGCTGGGAAAGGAAGGGAAGCAAGATTCTGGTTACAGCTTCCAAGATGAAGCAGCCCAACTGACACACAGATTCTGACCCAGAGAGACCCCTGTTGGACGTCTTTTAACCTAATGTAAAATGACACATCTGGCTGTTCCAAGCCACTGTATTTGAGGTCATTTGAAATTATAGCAGGAACAAGAAACTAATTCTCTTATGTCTTTCTTCTTCCTTTTGAGAATATTTACCATATTTAGAATCTTTTTTTCTATTGTTCTGCTATATTTATTTTATTTGCAGTAGATTTATCTTTTTTTTTTCCCTTTCCCCATAATCCTACTCTTCCTCATTAGAGACACAGTTCTGACAGTTTGTCTTGTCTACACCCTGCCATCCCCCCATGTGGCTCTGAGGTAAAGAATCCGTGTGCCAATGCATGGGACACAGGAGACTTGGGTTCGACCTCTGGGTAGGGAAGATCCCCTAGAGAAGGAAATGGCAACCCTCTCCAGTATTCTTGCCTGGAGAATCCCACGGACAGAGGAGCCTGGTAGGCTACAGTCCATGGGGTCGCGAAGAGGTGGACACGACTGAGCATGAGGCTTCCCCCCTTGCCTGTCCTGAAGTCTCCATTCCAGAACTGAGTCTCAGAACAGGGCACCCTTTCCACTGGGATAAACTGGATGCCTCAGGTCCCACAGTGCATCCAACAGGCAACCCGGCCCTCCCTGGCTTCCTCCTCTTCCTGCCATAAACCTCGCTGCCTAAGCCTTAGCCCCAGGCAACAGTCAACCTTACATCTTTTTTCAGCATCTTTTCCCAAGTCGGGTAGCCCAAATGCAGACTCTTATTTAAGCAGTGAAAGTGTTCCTGCCCACTCATCTTGGATGTGGCACCCAGGCTCCTGGTACCCAGAGAAGACGAGCAAGCCCCTGCTTTTGCCATCCTGCCAGGCCCTTCAGCTGTGCCTGCCTTTGCCCTTTCTTCCTGATCATGCCCATTGACATGCTCATGCTGCTTTTGACCATCTAAGTGTTTTCTCTATAATCTATATCATATTGTTTTTCTCTGCAGTTCAGGGGTGTGTCTCAAAACATGAATGTAAAAAACATCACCACGAATAGATGCCTTCACATCCATCTTGTGTGTATGTAAGCTCTCTATCTTGCAGCTAAGCAATATACTATTCTTTCCAATGCCGATGCAGTTGAATGTGCAACGTTTCCTGGAGCTCTGAGCTGAGGACAATCCTGAGCGTATATCTGTGCTTGCTGGAAAAGTGTGCCATCCTCGGTTAATGAGGGGTTTAGGGTAGGGGGTGTGCCCCTCACCCACATAACATATTTGCCAGGATGCAGGCAGAACCCTGAGCTGTTAGAGTTACTTATTTTCAATCAACAGTGTCATGTGTGTGTCCTCAGTTGAGGAGTCCAACTCTTTGTGACCCCATAGACCGCAGCCAACCAGGCTCCTCTATCCATGGGATTCTCTGGGCAAGAATACTGGAGTGGGTTGCCATGCCCTCCTCCAAGAGATCTTCTCGACTCAGGGACTGAACTTAAATCTCTTGGCAGGCAGGTTCTTCACCTCTAGCGCCACCTGGGAAGTCTGCAACATCATTAACTCTAAATAAATTAATTTTGGAAGGGAATTTTTTCTAAGTCCAACAGGAAGTGGGGAAACATTTTTGGATGAGTCAGAGCAGATCACCTCCCCAGCACTCCTGTCTCTAGTTCAATGAAGAAGCATGCTGTCACTTCTCGGCAAAGCCTCATGGAAATAGTTTGGTGTAAGAGTTAATGTATTGTCTCCTACAAGGCAGTAAACGTCAAGGATGGTCTTAGAGTCAGTGGAGAACATACCATTAGAAAACATAAAGTCCCTCAAACCTATGCTGAAGTCCAAGATCAATATTTTCATGTCTTTTACAGCATTCCAAATGAATCCTAAAAAGGATGTTCTAAATACTTTAAGTTTCCTTTTAATCTGGTTAAGCAAATAGCAACAACAAGATGTGAAAATTTGGCAGACCCAGAGATGTAAGCAGATCTATAAATACAGGCTATCTTTTGTGGTCAGGCAGTTTTAACGTACTTTACACATATGGAATATATATTTCCATGAGCCTTTGGGGATAGATTCATTTTTTTTCCAGTGTGTGTTGATCTATCTGTAGATATGACTATATATCTCTATGTAGTTCAAGTTAAAATACATATCCATAGAGGCGTTAAAAGAACTCAGGTGATATTAAAATTACAGAATTACACTTCATTCTTATTTTAGGAAAAGAACACCTTCATCTATAAGGAGTCATGTGAACACTGATTTCGAAGAAGAAAAAAAATTAAAGTTATATGTTAACTGAAATGAACATTGATTTAAAAACTTAACCCAGATTGAAAATTTGCTTAACAAAAGTTTAATTGCTATAATATTATTCCCACTACGAGAAATGATTTAAAGATAATTAAAATATATAGAAAAATGCCAATATTCTTTTAATAATTCATAGCACAGTGATGGGAAAATTATAATTGTGTAGCTATAAGTAAAGACATTCAGAGGGCCAGTCCATTCATTTATTGGCAAGCTTCCTTGCTTTGCCAAGACCCTTAAAAATGAACTTGCTCATAACCTTAGACTTGACTAATATTCAAGTGATGGCACATGAAAACTCTGAGTGCAAATGTTTCAATTAGTTAAGAAATGTCATTTCTAGCACTTTTATTTTCACTTATACATTCTGATTTACTATTCACTGGGTCATACTGCATTAGGCATTGATTTAATATGTCCAATTTAAGATATTATCCTTCTCTTTTACTCTATTTGGTTCCGTGTTCCATGTCTAATCTCGTGTCTGTCACTTACTCCCAGACAACACAAATCCCATTCACAAAAGAAACAGCTTTGGTCCTCTTTCCTTTCAAATGCACCAACAGAATTTCTTTTTCACTTTTGCTTCTCAAGGCCACTGCGCCCAGAAAAATATCCTAATTAAAATACAAAGTTTGATTCTACTTTCTTCAAGGATTACTGGAAACTAAAAAGGTGAGAGGAATATAGATTTTTTAAAAAATTGTCTGAGCCCTGATAGAGACGTCTTTGTTTCACATTGGTAGCTTTCTTTTCTTCAACATCCTGTACCTTGTGAGGGGGGAAAAAAAAACCAACAGTGACCGTGACGCGCTGATGAATGTGGACATCACTGGAGCTCGTTTAACGCACACGCTGTTGTACTAGTTTAATGCACACAGGTGACTGTGGACAGAATTTCAGAAAACATCTCAGCAGCGATGCATGATGCATGCAGAGAAGAGCTCCCTGTCACCTACTTTGTTGTTCTTTAGGCGTTAAATCATGTTCCACTGTGTGTGACCCCAGGGACTACAGCCCGCCAGGTTCCTCTGTCCATCCTCCAGGCAAAGAATACAGGAGTGGGCTGCCATTTCCTCCTCCAGGGGGCCTGTCTGACACAGGGATCAAACCCACGTCTCATGTGTCTCGTGCGCTGCAGGTAGATTCTTTGCCACTGCATCACCTAGGAAGCCCATCCTTACCATCAAATAATCTTTGCTAAAAGATTCGTTCTCTCTTCCTTTCTTCCTCCTTCCTTCCTTTCTTCTTTCCTAACTTCCCTCCTTCCTCTTTTTTCTTAATACTTTTTTCTTTCTATTCTCAGTGAGATTGCATGCATAGCAAAAGAAAAAGAAATGCAACCCTGCGTAGTAATCCCTTCAAGGTATTTAGTTCACTATTAAAAAAAAAATCAAATGAGCGCATTGCTGTGTTTTGAACTTAGTGTCTTTGCTTATTCCTTTAGGTCTGTTGTACCAGAGGTCCCCATCCTTTTTTGGCACCAGGGACTGGTTTCATAAAAGACAACTTTTCCACAGCCCATGATTGGGGAGTGGGGAAGTTTCAGGATGATTTTCATAAGGAGCGTGTAACCTAGTTCCCTCGCATTTGTAGTTCATGGCAGGGTTCACACTCCTATGAGAATCTAATGCCACCACTGATCTGAAAGGAGGCAGCACCCAGGCATTAATGTGAGCAACGGGGAGTGAAGTACAGATGAAGCTACAGCTGAAGTCTCACTGGCTTGCTGCCTCTCACTGCCTGCAGTGTGGCCGGGTTCCTAACAGGCCACGGCCCAGGACTGGGGTGGGGATGGGGTTGGGGATGAATGCTCAGCCTCATCTGCCCTAAAAGGTCCAATTTAATCCAGAAAAGAATTACCTTGACATTATGAGATTCTATTATCTCTACTTCCCCACTTTTCAGTAAACCCTGTAAATGAATACCACTTGCTACCATTATATTTATTTTTTTTTTCCATTTATTTTTATTAGTTGGAGGCTAATTACTTTACAATATTGTAGTGGTTTTTGTCATACATTGACATGAATCAGCCATGGATTTGCATGTATTCCCCATCCCGATCCCCCCTCCCACCTCCCTCTCTACCCAATCCCTCTGGGTCTTCCCAGTGCACCAGGCCCGAGCACTTGTCTCATGCATCCAACCTGGGCTGGTGATTTGTTTCACCATAGATAATATACATGTTTCGATGCTGTTCTCTCGAAACATCCCATCCTCGCCTTCTCCCACAAAGTCCAAAAGTCTGTTCTATAAAATGACTTTCACCAAGGAAAAGTGAATCAGTTGAGGGAAAAAAAAAGAAAAAAACAAGAACCATCCTTTAGAAAGTTATAGTTGTACATGGATTATCATTAGAAGAAAATAGAGGAAGATGCATTTAATGATGTATATATAGCGTACAGGAGAGTCGAGATGTTGAGAAATAAGAAGTTGAGAAATAAGCCCTTTGGAGTTTTTAGCACAATGTTTAACTTCATGGGAATCCAGCCTTGGGTTTGGAGTCATCATTCAAGACCTTTTTGCTCATTCTCATCATGAAAACCAGTCAATCCTAAAGGAAATCAGTCCTGAATATTCCCTTGAAAGACTGATGCTGAAGCTGAAGCTCTAATACTTTGAGCATGTGATATGAAGAGTCAACTCACTGGAAAAAAACCCTGATGCTGGGAAAGACTGAGGGCAGGAGGAGAAGGGGACAACAGAGGATGAGATGGTTGGCTGGCATCATCAGCTCACTGGACATGAATTTGAGCAAGCTCTGGGAGATGGTGAAGGACAGAGAAGCCTGGTGTGTTCCAGTCCATGGGGCCACAAAGAGTTGGACATGACTGAGTGACTGAACAATAACAAGATTAAAGAGATGTTTCATATACTTGAACTTTTGATATCTTTGGATTACTTGAGGGCTTTGTTTATAAGCTTAGTTTTTTTCAATTTATCACCCAAATTCCATGTTATTATACATGCCCCAAATCTAAAAGCTGAGTTCCCATAAGGGAATTGTTTGAAGCTGTGCACATTCATTTTCACATGCAAGAGTACATTGAAAGAAGCTCTTCTATCAGAATGGAAGAAGCCAAGCTCCACGTTCAGCTTGATGATAGCTCTGGGCAGCAGCATGCACTAGAGTTGAGAGGAACGTGAGAACTCAGAGGTGAAATGACCAGCCCGAGAGGACACAGACAGCAGAAAATCTTGGCAGTAAAGCCCAGATCTCCTCGCTGTCTTTCTCAAGATGTAACTCCAATAATACGCTGTCATCAGGGAGAACTAAGCTTTAAGACACATCATGGCAAGTTAATTTTAGGGCATTTTTTTTTTGCAGTTTGATCTGTTTTGTTAAAATGATGCAGGTATGTTCAAAAACTACATCTAAACAAAAAAAAAAAACATAATAAAATGGAAAGGCAGGTAAAACATCCACCTCACTGACATTATATTGTTAAGGGACGTGTTCGGGATGGCAGCCAGAATTCTGTCGTGTCCATGCAGGTGCTGTTTGCTGTCACACACGTATCTCTCCCTTCCTTTCATGTTAGTGCAAGTACACCTTTTTACATTTGGCCAATCCAATCTCTTTCCTACCGTTCAACAAAACATACAGTAGTTCATCAGAGCAGAAGCAAGCATGTGCAGTTTTGACATTTCAGCAGCCAAAATTCTAAAGATTTACAGCTATTAATAAATGTTTGCAAAGCAAGAAAGGCAATTTTAAAATGTCACAGCACATGGTAATGAACTCACGGGGCTGAGGCTCCTGACGATGAGGCGTTCCAGTAGGGGAACCGCTTCCTCTTCCACAGAAGACAAGGAAGGGGTCATCCACATTTGGTGAATTTGTTACTGAAAGGGTGTATGTGTCCGGCAGCTTGCCACCCAGAAGCCAATAAACAGGCCAGGCTGGTGGAGAGACGAGTTTGTTTTATTTCAGACGCCGGCAACTGAGGGGGGTGCAGGGTGGTGGACGTCTGCCCAAAGGCCGACTCCCGGCTCCCCTACTGGGGAAGCCAGTGGGGTGGGAGCCTTCACAGACAGAAGGCGGGGGCTACCTGCAGAAACAGCACAATCAGCTCTGCCAGTCATCTGGGAGTTGGTCATCGGGGGTTTGACTTACATCATCATGGTTGTTTTGGGCACCGTTAATCAGTTCCAGAGTCCATTCATCCCCATTTCTTTGAGGGAATTGTGGCAGCTCATGTCCTGGGTACAGTCTAGTTAGGTTCTGGGTCATCATTAGTTAAGTTCTTCCACCTGGGGTTTCAGTATCTGTAAGATAGCTCACAGGATATGGCTCAGAATATTATCTATAGCCTTTGAGAAAGAACTGAACATCTTTGACCATGCTTAACGACTATGTTATTATTATTTAGTCTCCTTTGACTATTTTCCTTTGCTTCTGCATTTTTCACTTTTCTGATTAAACTTATTTTTTGACTACAGTTTTCTAGAGACAAGGCAGGCTGAGGACACAGTGGGGAAGGCACAGGGACCACAGGGTCTTGTTCCGCTTCACGGTGACCAACGACACCTACTCAGGACCATGAATTTTGGAGAAGAGCAACCGATCTGGGTCGAATTGAAAGCTAAGTGGCTTTCCATTTGGAAGATAGTTAAATATTCTTGCAAGTCTTCAGAAGAGCACTAAGCATCTTACTCCAGAAGGAGTGCCTCCTGGGGGTGCCCATGAGCGCTCTCAAGTTTATGGAGGAAATATTCCCTCTCAAGAAACTTGGGTACTGCAAGGACCCAGAAAAGGAAGGTCCCCAAACTTCTGAGTGGGCCTCAGCTAGAAGCCCCTTTGCGGTGCTGACATCCCAGCGGGACCCTGGGCAGCAGCCCATCAGAAGTGGCTTTAGGACCACAAGGGCTTCAGGATCACAAGCCCTAAAATGAAATGAGAAGGCCCCAGGCGGAGCCCAAGAACAGGAGTGCCTACGGCAGACAAAAGGGCCGTGTGGGAAAGCCCGAGTGCTTGGCTTCTGCTAACTGAGGGGAAAACAGATCACTGAAGTTTAGGTAATTTCCAGGCTGATGGTTTCAACGCTGATTTGTTAGCCGTTCTACTTGGGGTGTGTTGTTTATAAGCTGAACTCAAACAGAACAGTCATATTTCACAAGACTCGGATTATGTTTCTTTCTGACTGTATTGTCTGGACGGTGAGGTCCATGACAGGAGTCCAGGGACCCAGGAGCAGAACTGCGTTTCACCCGCTGACGCCCAGCTGGGCTCTTGTGCCCCTTCCTCTCGCTGGTTCCTGCAGCGCACGTTTTCCTCCAGAAACTTTAGAGAAATCATGACGTCCCCCGAGGCGCTACATGTAGGGTAAGTGGTTTAATGCTCTTAGACGAGAATTGCCATAACATCTAAATATTTTCCAAATGGAAAGCATTTGAGCTTTCAGTTCCATCCAGACTGGCTGTTCTTCTCCAAGAAGCATTTAGAACGCCCATTTCACTCTCTCTCACACACACACACCCATCACACTGCACTGTTGCTCTGTAGCGACCGTATTTTATCAGAAGAAGCAAAGCTGGCAACAGAATTATAAAGACTGGGTTTTTTTTTAAAGCTTTATTTGCCCACCTGCCAGTGGAAAAACCAGGATTGTCTGAAAATAATAATACTGATTTTAACACCAGGAGATCAGTCCCCTGCATAATACTTGGAACAAGAATGGTTAGTGATTCACAGAAGAGAGACCAGAGAACTTGGATGGTGTTAAGACGACACTACCCCCTGAAGAAGAGGCTTCTCTACTTCATTGAGGAAAAGGAGCTGGAAGATAGCATCAGAAACCATGATGCACACGTGCAGCGAAGGTATCAAAGCGAAGCAGGAAGCTCTTTGTGACTCTTATGACACAATGTGGACTCAATACACCTAAAGTTATGCCTCCATGAGCCATATAAAAGCCGCAGAAAAGAAACGCCTTCAGATTGTGACATAGGAATACCTGGACTTGGTGAACATCACCTCACTATGAAAGTCAAGATTTTGATGCAAAACCTGGTCCAAGCATATTAGAGACATCCCTTATGGAAATTTCCCAGAGCACACTTTTATCTAGTGTTGATGTTAGTCACTCTGTCGTGTCTGACTCTTCGTGACCCCATGGACCGTAGTCCACCAGGCTCCTCCGTCCATGGGACTCTCCAGGCAACAATACTGGTGTGGGTAGCCATTCCTTTCTCCAGGGGATCTTCCCAACCCAGGGATGGAACCTGGGTCTCCTGCATTGCAGGCAGATTCTTCACCACGTGAGCCACCAGGGAAGCCCTTTTATCTAGATGCTCCTTAAACAACTGTCTTAGACAGCCCCACTGTGCAGCTTTTATTAGAGGAAAAATTATTAATAGCATCTCCCTTTTCTCTCACTTTTGTTCTGGTTCAGAAAACAGATTATGTGGTAACTAGACTCAGAGCCAAATGTTTTCACAGTGCCATCGTTTTACATCGAGGATACAGCATGCTTAAATACTCTCTCTGGCTTGCAAACAAAGCAGCAAAGCATCATCTACAAGAACTGTTCACATAGAGATTATTGGGCAACAGTCTTGGATAGCATGATATAAACGTTTGAGGAGAAAGGATCTGGGGAGCCTGTGGAGTAGGGAGTACTAGAAATCTGTCGTCCTGCACAGGCAACAACTGCACCGGCAGACTCTGATATAATTGCTTTGGAAGTCTGCAACCTATTGAAGGTTTACAACCCAGGGAAGGTTGGGCAGTAAACTGGCTAATTTCTGTCATTACAAGTTCTTAGCACAGCAGAAACAAACCATCCTACACCCCTCAGCTTCAGGGCCCACAGTGGTGGGTACCTTCCGAGAATGGCTTGCACACGACCTGCAAAGACATTCAAGGGCCCTGTCCACCAAGCACTGAGGATCCGTGTTCTGGTGTTGCTTCTGGGCACAGAAGTGAAGATGGTGAAGCCAAGGTCGTGATTGCTATCCCTCCCTCACCTTCCTTTGGCTGGGGTCACTTCCAGGGGCTTTAAAGAGCCAACATGTTTCCCCTTCACTCTCTTTCACTTTTTTTTTTTTTCTTCTTTTTTTCTTCTAGGAGTAGGTCATTGAGGACCAGGGCATTCAAAAGCAACTGTGCATACAATCAGTCCCTGACCCAACATGGTTCAACTTATGATTCTTCAACTTGATGATGGTGGGAAAGCAATATGTGTTGAAAACTGTATTTTTAGTTTTGAATTTTGATTCTTCTTGGGCTAAAGATGCAGGCTCTGATACTCTCCTGCGAGGCTGGGTGGCAGCAGCTAAAGCTCCCACTCAGCCATGAAATCATGAGGGTCAATAACTGACATGACAATTATGTAGAGACAACCATGCTGTTTCCCACTTTCAGCACAGCATTCGATAAATTATATGAAATACTCAACACTTTACTATAAGTGTGCTAGATGCATTTGCCTACCAAAGGCTAATGAAAGTGTTCTGAGACGTGTAAGGCAGGCTGGGCTTAGCTATGATGTTCAGTAAGATACGGGTACTAAATGTATTTCTGACTTAAGATATTTTCAACTAAGCATGGGTTTAGCAGGATGCAATCCCACTCTAGGTCTTCCCAAGCGGCTCAGTGATAAAGAATCTACCAGCAATGCAAGAACCACAGGTTCGATCCCTGGGTCGGGAAGATCCCCTGGAGGAGGGCATGGCAACCCACTCCAGTATTGTTGCTTGGAGAATCCCTTGGAAAGAAGAGCCTTGTGGTCTCCAGTCCATAAAGTCACGGAAAGTTGGGCCCGACTAAAGCAATTGAGCACACACGCATACACACACACCCCCACTGCAAGGTGAGAGAGACTTGAATAGGAAAATCAGAGCATTAGTACATGTGTCTGGAGGAAGGCCCAGGCCCAGGACAGAAAGGAGAACCTAGGTGTACACCTCAGGGTAATGCTCAGCACAGAAACAGCCTACAGCAATCAGAAAACAAAAATAAAAACACAAACAAAAAAACTAAGAACAGCAAGCCACGGGGAATGGGAAGAATATGATGTCCAGAGTTATCAAATTATTAGATTCAAAAGTCCAGTTTCCAACCACAAAAAAAATCACAAGGCATACAAAAAAAACAGGAGAGTGTGGCCAATTTCAAGAAAAAAATGAATGAATGAATGAATGAACTAATACAAACTGTCCCTGGAAAGGATCTGATGGTGGATCTACTGGGCAGTTGTTTTTTTTTTAACTGTCTAAAGGATGCTTTACTAACTAAAAGAAGATGCAGGGAATGTCAAGACAATGATGAAGGAACAAAATGAAAACATCAATAGTGGCTAAACGGAAACCAAAAATAAGTTCTGGAGCTGACAAGTGCAATAACGGAAGGGAAGCATTTGCTAGGAAGATTTGAAGCAAGGTGTGAGCAGCAGACGAAAGAACCAGTGAACTTGAGGATAGGACAGTGGAAACTGGTGAGTCTGAGAAATGGAAATGAAGAGATATAACAAATGCAAACAGAGCCTGGGGGGCCCGCAGGTGGCTGTGAAGTGGACTAGCACATGCTTGAGCGTTCACCCTCTTGAATACTGAAAACAGGATTAATTCTTAACACTCCCACGAGCCACACTAGTCACACATACTTTAAAAAATGTGTGTGAATGCACCTCTGTGATCTTATCTATGTGATCATTCAGATTTTAAGTACTAAACGGTATTAGCTTTAAATAATCATTTCTAAGCAAGAGTTTATTATTTCTCCAGGACCACTCTCCCTATATTTTTCATATTCTTTACATGTCCCCTCTCTGCAACGTCTTATCAATGCTAGCACTATGATGCTCTCTTTCCCTATCTCTGTAAATCTCTTTCTCTGTCTCTCTGTCTCTTTATCTCTCTCTCACACACACACACACACAAACACACATACTATTCATCTCTCAACTGACTCTGAGCACAGAAATTGTGTTCTGCTTAAAGCTGACACAGTTATTTGCATCTAAAACCTTCAAGGAGAAATGGGAAGGTACAATGACTTTAGTTTCCTATCGAAAATATCTTTATAGCATGTGTTCTTGAAACTGGGCCTTGAATGGTGGGGTGATGTGGGAAGAAAAGAGCTAAGCCTTCTGGGTTTATTACTAAGCTGTCACACAAACACCAGGAGGGAGGAGCTGGAGGAGGGAAAGGAAGAAGTTGAAGAGAAGAATCAAGTGCAATGAATAGTTGCAATTACAAATTAGGTAATTGGGCATAGAAACATTTGCTTTAATTTGAACATGTACTGTGCATTCTGAATTCACTACTATCTATTTGTGTCAATGCATCCCTATTTCTCACTCTTTAGTTGCTTTAAAAAAATAATTATCTTCAGCTGGAAGAAGATACTGTATGTGATACATTACAGAGAGGAAACCACATCACACGTAGGATAATTCTTTCTGTTTTGGTTATCAAATAAATTTTAGAAAGTCTAAAAAAAAAGGGAAAATAAATTCTCAATGCCTGATAAAGAAACTGATAACTGGAAACAATGGAATAAACCTCTTACATTACAGTTGTGAAACTAGAACCATTAAATATACATCAAGTTATATAATCCTCTGATTGAAACTGTATTTTTTAAATATGATTCAACAAAAAAATCAGGGGGAAATGTTAGGCATTCTAAAATGAGACTGCTAGAGGAAAAATACTTGAACTAGAATTACTTAAAAAAATAACTCCTATACTCATAACTATAGCACAAAATTATCTCAGAATGGTAGCAGAATGATCCTCAGCTAAATATATTGGTAGCTAAAAACTATTCTATAACATCTTAATTAGGGAGTATTAGGGAGGTTCATCCACCTCCAACAAAATCTTTCTCCCAAAAAGTCCAAAATCACTACTTTTTAAAGACATTTTTGTCACTGTAATCGGTAGGATAGATTTATTATTTTTCTCTTCTAGGAGAGGCACTACCACAGAGATCTGATGAGATAATTGTTCTGAAAATGCTACGGCCACAACCTAATAAGAAACTGTCAAAAAAGCTACCAGCATAATTATGGCAGTTCAGTTGTTTTCTCCTACCTGCCTGTCGAAACATAACTTCTAAGCAAAACTTATAAGTCAGCAGCAACATATTTAATGTTGTGGTGTGCCTCTGTGTGTGTGCCTTACAAAGTCTGGGGAGACTTGCTCCTTCGAGATGATATAATCCATACAAAACAATTAGAGCGAATCATTCAGCAAAAATTACTAGCTCATTAAAGCCTCAGCTTTCTGAACTTTTTTATGCTCTGAAGTGAGTATACGGTTATACTCTATAAGTGAAATTTAGGACATTGATTTTGGATACGAGAAAATGATTTGCCTGGATGTTCTTTGTTTTCTGTTTTTTAGTTTATGTTAGATTTGGGTGAAAATATGTAAACAAAGGGGATACAAGGAATAGTGAAAATCAATGACTGCTACCTTTCTATGGGCTTCTGTGGGGTCAGTTGGTAAAGAATCTGCCTGCCAATGCAGGAGACTCGGGTTCCATCCCTGAGTGAGGAAGATTCTCGGGAGAAGGAAATGACAACCCACTCCAGTATTCCTGCCTGGAGAATCTCATGGACAGAGGAGCCTGGTGGGCTACAGTCCACGGGGTTGCAAAGAGTCAGACACGACTGAGCACACACGTGATTATGCTGGTAGGTCTTAGCACTGTTCACCCTGCTCTGACACCGTTATCCTCAGGTGCATTCATCACTTGTTTCGTCCAGAAACATGGGCATGAGAAATGTGTTCTCTCCACTGAGGCCTTTTGAGACGAAACACAAACACATTCACCATGCTCCTTCCCTCTCTGATTATCACGTCTTCCAAAGAGAAGATGTTCTGTTGTTTGCATGCTGGAGTGAAGGAGATGTGGGACAGAGTTTAAGCCAGTTGGTAAAGAGGACGTAACAGAAGTGGGAAATAAACCTCAATTACAAGGTATTAAGGTGCAAGGTCAAGTGACTACAGTATAACAGCGTGTCCTGACTGATGAAGGAGATGGCATCAAGGAGGCACGTGGTTATCCTTAGCAAATGATAAATAGGATAACCTGATTAGCAAATGGTAAACACGTCAATA